>NC_136995.1:6007912-6170412 GCF_032717465.1 Coenobita brevimanus
ATCCACACGCACTGCAGCCTTAGCACTATCATACATACTCTTCACAGCATTCAACAACTTCCCATCTACTCCATATATTCTTAATACTTTCCACAATCCTTGTCTATCCACCCTGTCATATGCTTTCTCCAAATCCGTGAAAGCCACATACAACTTCTTTCCCTGCTCTAGAAACTTTTCCACTAAAGATCTAAGAATGAATATCAGATCTACACAACCTCTTCCCTTCCTAAAGCCTCCCTGTTCTTCTCCAACTAATTCCTCTGTTCTTTCTCTAACTCTGTCAATAAGTACCCTACCATACACTTTTCCTATTATACTAAGAAAACAAATGCCCCTATGATTACCACACACTTCTTTTTCCACTTTTCCTTTGTACAAGGGAATAATTATACCTGACTTCCAATCCTCCGGGACTCTACCTTCCTTCCAGGCCAATCTGCACATCTTCCACATCCATGCTACTACTATCTCTCCCCCATGCTTCAGCATTTCACCACACACTTCATCAATTCCTGGGGCTTTCCCCAATTTAACTTTCTTCATTGCTTCCACAACTTCTATCCTACTGATTTCTTCCTGTCTTCTCACCTCCTCCTTCTCCCCGCCATTCCCCAGCCACTTATACTCGCATTACTTCCATCCTGTATGTTCAACAATTCCTTAAAGTGTTCTCTCCATCTGCTCACTTTTTCTCCCTTCTTCACTAGTAATCTACCATTTTTATCTTTCACTCCCCTGCTAACCTCACTTCCACCCTGTCTTACTCTCTTCACCTCTTTCCAGAACATTTTCTTACAGTCCCTCCACTTTACACTCAAATTCCTTCCAAATTCCTCATCCACTCTCTTCTTACACTCTCTTACTAATCTTTTCACCTCACTCTTTCTTTCTGCATATAACTCTCTCTTCCGCCTCTGAACTTCTTCCACGTCCCTATTTCTCATCAATTCATTGTATGCTTTCTTCTTTAATGCCACAGCCTGTCTCACCTCTTCAGTCCACCACGCAGTTCCTTGCACCCCCTTCCGTCTTCTCTTCCTCCCACACACCACATCACATGCTGCACATATTTCTTCTGTAAATATCCTGCACACACCTTCCACATCCCCCATCTGCTCCAATTCATATTTGCCCAATCGTTCTTCCACTTCTTTCTTATACTCTGCCTTTTTCTCATCATCTTGTAACCTTTCCACTCTCCTTGCAACTACTCCTTCCTCTCGTCTTTCCCTTCTTCTATTCCTCCATCTTACTTGGATCCTAATTCTGGCCACCACCAAGTAGTGGTCAGAAAGTCCACTCCCCCAACCTCTATACGCTCTTGCATCCATTACACATCTTCACATCCTTTCATCCACACACACATAATCAATCATTGCCTTCCTTTCATTCAGTTCACCACCCACCCTTCTCATCACTCGCCATGTATACCTGTGGATCATTTTATGCCTGAAGAGGGTATTGGCTATCACCAACCCTCTCCCAGCACAAATGCCCACTAACGCACTGGATTCTCATCTATCTCAGCAGGCACACCCCACTCACCAACTATTCCATCCACCTTCACATTCCCTACTTTACCATTCATATCACCGATCAAAAATACTCTCTCATTCCTTCCAAACTTTTCCATGCACACTTACACATTTGTCCAGAACTCTTCTCTCACTCTGCTAGCACGATCTTGCGTTGGTGCATACACACACACAATCGCCCACATTTATATTCCAACTTTCAACTTTACCCACACAATCCTTGACCCAATTGATCCATACTGTCTTATGCTCTTCTTCCATCTTTTACTCACAACTATACATACATTGAATTTTATGAATACAAAATACCTGGTAACAGTCATATGGAGAAGTGTCAGGCATACGATCAACACATCTTTATATTTTGGCCTATATCTACCTACTGTTCTTCCACACTCTTCAAGCAGTTTTTCCTCAACCTGTCTGTTTACCATAAATCTTACAATTCACCACCATAAATCTCTCTCTCTCTCTCTCTCTCTCTCTCTCTCTCTCTCTCTCTCTGTATATATATATATATATATATATATATATATATATATATATATATATATCTGTGTGTGTGTGTGTGTGTGTGTGTGTGTGTGTGTGTGTAAGTTCTCACTTTTACATGATAACCACACACCCACATAGCTTATTAATCAGGAAACTTCGTACTGGCTAGTTTATATTTCAATAAATCCACGTGGGCTATCGTGTCATTTACTCATATCTGTTCCATGTGGCCCAACCTTAAAATAAATAAAACAAAGATTCTGGGTGTGGCTATTCGGGAGGGTCATACAGTAATCATATATTATTATCAGTGATCATTTTCAGACTACTGTGCGACATAGGGTATTGGTTTTACACTTGACCAGTCTCATTTTTTAAGGAATTACATTGGCCAATAAAAAACAGCTGGATTTATAACCACACCAAAAAATACGTGAACTTCGCAAACTAGTAAACACTGAACTTGCTGCCTTTTCGAAGTAGTTTACGTGAATGTCCACTGTGTGAGCCTTCATGACATAGTTAATACAATATATAACAGATATTTTGCATAAATCTATGCTATAGTATAACTGAATAAACTGATCGCTGGCAATACGGTAAGCTACTATTAAAAACAGATGCTCCTACAGTGTAATTTTGTAATGAACATTAAAATAACATTGTTTTCTCCTGGAAGACATAGTTATGAATGTAATATGGATTCCATGTTACAGTATTATAATACTTCCAGTGTTTGTTTCAGGTTTCACCCCCCAAACATAATCATCTCTCTATCTATTGCCAGACGCCATAATCCCGTCAGGGGTGGCCATTTGACTTTGAGTTATTTGTTTTACGGGGAGGGGCACTAACCCTCCACCAACCCAGTTGCTGACACGTAGGGAGCACGTATGGTTTGGTTATAAGGTTACCACCCAACGTTGTAAATTTTTTTTTTTCTTTTTTTTTCATAATAATCATGGCGGCGCAACTGCCAGGGTCATATGCCGCCGTATAACAAAGAAGTAAAAAGCAAAAAACAAAAAATAGAGGATAAGCCACACAATCAAAAAGGAGAAATTCTAAATATCTGTAAGAAGTCCTGCCTCCTTCGCAAAGGAGAGGGTTGCCCCTCCCAAGACACAGGCATCCTCCCCAAGCACGGAGGAAAGATGATACACACCACCATCTGATTGGTGGTCAGAGAGGAACCGACGCCGCAAATCCTCAAGACTAGGACACTCCACCAACAGGTGCCGAACAGTCAATGAAACCAGACAGTCATCACAGAATGGAGGAGGAGCCCTCTCCATTAAAAAACCGTGAGAGTAACGGGTGTGGCCAATGCGGAGGCGGCACAAAGCAGTCTCCCATTGACGAGGGAAGCCCTGGTAACTGAATGAGCCCACCTTCTGGCAAATCGAGCGCAACTTATTGGCACCCACAGCATCCCAATGCTCCTGCCAACAGCACCAAACCCTGAAGGCAATGAAGGAGCGCATATCTGCAGCAGGCAGACGATACAGAGGGGACTGTGCAAGAGGGGGACGAGCCGCTGCCGCCTTGGCCAGCTGATCAGCTCGTTCATTCCCTGCCACTCCTACATGAGCTGGAACCCAACAGAAATCCACACGACGTCCACGACGCCCTAAAAGGAAAAGCCACTCTAAAATGGATAAAACCAAAGGATGAGAGGGATTAAAAGACTCCATTGCAGAAAGAAGAGCACTTCCCTGTGAGTCACTAAAAACAGTAAAAGCAGTGTGGGGGAGAGTGAAGAGAATCTGAAGGGCAAATAAAATAGCAGTCAGCTCAGCCGTAAAAACAGAAGCAGTCACAGGGAGGCTCCCACCTCGACAGAAGGTGGGAAACACCACACCAAAGCCCACACCCGCATCAGACTTAGATCCATCAGTATAAACTGGTATGGAGTCCCCATGAGAAGAGGCATGCTCTAAAAACAGAGAAAATAAAACCTGAGAAGGAAGGGAGGCCTTACTGGATGAGAAGAAATGACAAAATGTCACCCTGGGGAGAAGCCAGTAGCCCACCCTCGGGACACGGTGGGGAGTGATCGGCACAGAAGGAACAGAGAAGCTAGACATAATTGACTGCACCCTGAAACCAAAGGGCTTTGGAAAGGATGGCCGAGTGGCAAAAATAGGTGACCGAGAATCTTGAGAGACCTTGAGAAAGGGCACGGAGTCTGGGAGACGAGATAAGCGATACCAACATCTCATCAAAAGGGAACAGCGGAGCAAGTCTAGAGGAAGGACACCAGCATCAGCCAACAAACTCGAAATCGGGGAAGATCGGAATGCCCCAGTGGCGAGACGAACACCAGCATGATGTATGGAATCTAAAATACGAAGCCGGGCTTCTGAGGCAGAGGAATAAACTTCACATCCATAATGAAGTTTGGATAAAATCAGAGACTGATGCAAGAGGAGGAGGGTCTTGCGATCAGCTCCCCAGTATGTGTGCGCTAAAACTTTCAAGAGACCCAATGCTCTGAGACACTCAGCTTTTACGTACCTCAAGTGAGGGACCCAAGTCAACCGGCTGTCAAAAATCAGGCCTAAAAACCGGGTTTCCTTTAAACATGAAATACGATGCCCATCTAAAAAAAGGTTTGGGTCAGGGTGGACTCCACGAACGCGACAAAAATGCATGGCAACAGTCTTCTTGAAAGAAAATCGAAAACCTCGTTCATCAGCCCATCTAGAGACACGGTTGAGAGCCATCTGCATCCTCCTTTCTGCCATTGACATCCGTGAGGCAGTGACAGAGACTGATAAATCGTCAACATAGAGAGAGCCACGAACACCATCAGGGAGCACAGAAATAACGCTGTTAATTGCCACCGCGAAAAGGGTAACACTTAGTATGCTCCCTTGTGGCACACCATCCTCAAGGGGACGTGCAGTAGACAGCTCACTCCCGACTCGGACCCGAATAAAACGATTAGATAAAAACTCCCGGATAAAAGTGGGGAGTTGCCCACGGAGACCAAACTCATAAAGAGATTGCAATATACCATGATGCCAGGAAGTGTCGTACGCCTTCTCCAAATCAAAGAACACTGTGATATGATGCTGGTTAGTTGCAAAAGCCTGGCAGATGGAAGATTCTAAAGAAAGAAGAGCATCTGTGGTCGACCGCATCTTCCGAAACCCACTCTGGACTGGAGACAAGTAACCACCCTTCTCTAAGTACCACATGAGCCGACTATTCACCATCTTTTCGAGGACCTTACAAAGGCAAGATGTCAGCGAGATAGGGCGATAATTAGTGGCCTGCAAGTGATCCTTACCTGGCTTAGGGATGGGGAGAACCACAGCAACACCCCATGAGGTCGGAAACCCACCATTGCACCAAATTCTGTTATACAGTGACAACAGAAAATGAAGGCCTGCATCAGGCAAGTGGTGTAAGAAGGCATATGGGACATCATCCAAGCCTGGAGACGAGTCGCGACACTGCGACAATGCCATCTGAAGTTCAGAAGCAGAAAAAGCAACATTATACGACTCCTCCGCAGTAGATGGAAAACTAATGCCCAAAGATTCTAGGTGCCGTTGGCGGCGTGCCGACGGGGATGAGGTGTCCTTCCTAGAGACATTAGCAAAATGAGCTGCAAATATCTCGGCAACAGACGAAGAATGAGCCACCACCACACCTGCATGAGATAAAACAGGAGGAGAGGGAACAGGAAATTTCCCTGAAATCTTCCTCACCCGTTTCCACACTTTTGTGAGAGGAGTCTGTGAAGAAATTGAAGAAATAAATGATGCCCAAGACTTCCTCCTAGCCTCCTTCATAACCCGCCGGGCATGAGCTCGGGCCCTCCTATATGCCGCTAAGTAACCAGGGTCACCTCGGTGACGACGAAGTCGGGAGAAAGCAGCACGTTTAGCCCGAACAGCAGAAGCACACTCATCAGTCCACCAGGGAACTGGACGGCAAGGAAAGTGACCAGCTGTTCTCGGAATACTCTGCAGTGCCGCCGAGTGTAGTAAGTCTGTGAAATACTCAACAGCAGCATCAGTGCTGACAAAATCCTCCACACATCGGTTCGGGGAACACAGCTCCTCAAAAACCGGCCAGACCGCCTATCCAAGCGCCAGCGAAGACGACGCCGAGGCGCACTCTGTGTCGATCTTAATAAAATAGGGAAGTGGTCACTGCCATGTAAGTCTGGTAACACAGCCCATGTAAAATTCAGGGCTACCCCTGCAGAGCACAGAGACAAATCAATAGAAGTAAAAATACCCGTTTGACTATGGAAGTAAGTAACTTCACCAGAATTTAAAATGTACAGGTCCACATCCTCCACAATGGAGGCTAACATAGTACCTCTAGCATCAGCTGTGGAGCCACCCCACAGGGGATGATGACTGTTCATGTCAGCCAGCAAGAAATAGGGTGAGGGAAGTGCACGAATAAGATTTTCAAGATCAACCCTCTCAATAGTGGCACTAGGAGGGAGGTACAAAGAGCACACAGTATAACGACGGGGAAGGAAAATCTGGAGAGCAACAGCCTGCAGTGGAGTGTTAAGATTCACAGCAGTGAAAGGTATGTCACTGCGTACTAGAATAGCCACACCCCCACCATGACCTTGTCCAGGAAGAGGATCTGAATAAAAAACCTGGTAACCAGGTGGACTGGGAGGCGCAGCATCGCCAACCATTGTCTCTTGTAGGCAAACACACACAGGTGAATACTCAGCCAGAAGCCAACGGAGTTCCTCCCAGTTGGCTCGTAAACCACGGCAGTTCCATTGGATAATATTAGCCATTAAAACTACTGAAATAAAAAGGGGCAGGGGAGAGGGACAAACAGAAAACCATAAAAAAATACTAAAAATATTAAAATGGAGGAACTATATACACAAAAGAAAGGGTCACTTAGTGGAAACCACTGAGCGACCCTGGGAGACAATCTTCTTGGGAATGCGGATACGCCCACTAAGGGGCTTGCCATGGGCAGCAGCATGGCTAGAACGAGGGCCTGGGGTCTGCGAAGTGTTGGGAGACTTCACAGACACCCGTCGCTGCCCAGCAGGTGAGGAAGAGCTACTCCGAACCCTGCCCGGGACCCCCAGTGAACCAAGAGGTCGAGCAGGAGGGATTGGGGTCCTGGCCTCCAAACGTGGAGGGGGCAGGACAGGATCCTCAGAGGTAACCGGAGGAGGAACATCCGATTCCCCGGAGGAAGAGGTGCCAGACTGACCTGACACCCCAGAAGCCCCCGAAGACCCAGAAGCAGGGTCCGAGGGCTGTTGCACAGATGGACTAACTACAGAGGATGTGGACTCCACGACCGACACCTTGCTTGGAGGATCTTCAAGACTCAAAGACTCTGAGGAACCACGATGACGCTTAGCAAATGAAGAATGTGCACCATGACTACTAGGGGATACCATAGATGTAGAGGTCGAGTCTTGAACTGTAGCGGCAACCGTCGCAAGTGCGGGAGATTGTTGCACTGGCATGGTATCAACAGATGAAGGCATAGGAGCTGACACAACAGGAGGAACTCGAGTCTGCTGCTGGACAGGACGATGAGGACGGCTATGACCTGACAAAACTGACGCATAAGACACTGCGTTACGGAAAACAAATGACATGGCTCTACTCCTGGCCTCAGAAAAGCTTATTTTATCACGATTACGGATGAGGAGGATCTCCTTCTCCAAGCAAAACCGGGCACAGTCTTTAGATGAAGCAGGATGTGCCTCGCCACAGTGCAAACAACAAACAGGTCCAGGACATTCCTGTCCTGCATGAGTGGATTCTCCACAACTGACACACACCACTGGGAGGCCCTGTTGCAAACGACGACAGACTCGCCCAACATGCCCGTACATCTGACAGTGGTAGCAGCGTCGTGGGTTTGGTACAAAGGGTTTGACCCTAAGGGACAACCAAGCCACCTTGATGGATGAAGGTAGAACATTACAGTCGAATGTCAGCAACAAGGATGGAGTTGGGGTAAGTACACCATCAACCTTCTTCCGAAACCTCTCCACTTTAACCACCCTGTGGACCTGGAGTTCTTCAAGGAGCTTCTCTTCACTGTAGCGGAGTAAGTCTTTTGAGAAAACAACACCTCGACTCTGATTGAAAAAAGCATGAGGGACACAAGTAAATAGCGCATCCAGGTCCTTACACTGGGCAGCCAGCCGGGAACCCTCTTCAGGGGATGTAACCTCCACTAGTAGGCTACCATCCCCCTGAGGTGAAATCTTCAGCTCTCTCCCACAGATTGACATAATGCGCCGATGAACCGAAAAAATATCTAAATTCCCAATAGGCTGACCATCCAAAGTACGAATGGTGTAGTACCTTGGGAAATCAACCCTCTCATAGACACCTGGCAGGACCTCACGGGCAAGTCCACAAGATGTTGTTGTCTGTTGCCGGCTCTTCTTCTTTGTAGTGGCCACTGACCGCAAGCCACTGGAACCAGGCAGGTATGGTTCCAAGGTGGCAATGTGGGCCTCACCAGCCAGAGGCACATGAGGTGCACAGGAGGGAGACTCTGAAGGATGGTCAGGGACGGAACCAGGGTCGTCAGCTGTAAGAATGGTGAAGGAAGCCATATATAATAATAACCACCTTCATTCCCCCACCCCTCCACCCACCATGGAGCCCAACAAGGGGAGGCCATATGCCAGGGAAAGCACCACTGGCGACCCCAGAGGTAGTGGGGAAGTATACGCAGGTAACCACCAAGGGACCCTGACAAGGGTGACTCCAGGACGATAGGAGCCACCAGGTCCCCCAGTGCCCGCTTGACCCTAAAGCCACTAGGTGACTAGCCTGGATGGCTAGCCAGTGACCAGCCGATTGACCTGGTCGGGCCCAACCAGGCCACCCGTCTAGCCAGAATAAGGGACCAAAGAGGTGTATTGCTAGCTGCAGGGCGCACCATGCAGCATCGCTCAACCTCCAGGACTCCCGTCTCCCAGCATTACGGGACGCCACGCACGGCAAACACGTGGGGAGGCAACAGTCCCGCCCTAGATGGCAAATGGGCAGGGACTGACATCACCAGTAGGCCTCCTCTACCAGTGACGTAGGGGGTGCTTGGTCCACAAGGCCGACAAATGCCAAACCCTACAAAGGTAGGCTTGCCTCCCAAGTAGGTGGCACTGCCAACCATGCTTCAAGCCCCACCACCACGTCAAGGTAACCCCCTACAGTGGGGCAACGTTGTAAATGGTTTCTTGGCTTACAGGAAACCATTTGGCTTGTCACTCAATGAAACGCCCACCTGTAACGGAAAGAAAAGCAATAAGAAGTGACAGGAAAGATGGGAGAAATAGGAAGAGCGGAGGGCAGGCACAGAAAAAGAATGATAAAGGCTAAGGAAGCAGTAGGCAGCACTACATCAAGTGAGAGGATGATTACCATTATGACACATTTCATACTCACTATACTCCCCCCACCCCCACCACACGTATTGTCCCACACCCACACCCACACCCACACCCATATGCCCACAGACACATACTGTATTTGACATTCTGTGTACTGAATGCAATCCTGCTTTGAATTCTGTTGTTCCAAATGTAAATAAGCATTTAGAACTAACATTAATAGCATGTTCATTAACACTGCACACTGTCAGACTGGCAATACTGAAACAAAGGACCAAGACTGTGACTGGTGCGTGAGAGCTGGAAAGCTCCCATAATATGCTTCATAAATGTATTTTGAGAGTTCTATATAGGCTGTTTGTATTTTTCATAAGAAATGGCTGTCCATCAGTATGTTAACTTTAATTATTGACATAACTGGAGGAACAGGAACCTCTGCAGTGACACTACAACTCACCAGCGCAGCTATGAGGATTGAAGGTGTCAGTGGCCACCCCCCCCCCCTCTCTCTAACTGGTACCCCCACTGAACACATGATTACCTTTAACATTAACGAAAATACCACTATGGGTATGGCTACCCCATAGATTATTACTGAAACATAGACTATGCAATTAAGTATTCATTATTGGTTAATGTAATCCGTAATGTGAGGTGGTTTTGTATTGCACTTGTATTTTGACACAGTATTAAATTTTAGTTAAACATAGGTAAACATATTAAATGCAATGTCATTACTAATTAGCACAAACTGATAATGTGTGTGTGTGTGTGTGTGTGTCTACTGATAGCCAGCTGAAGAGAGAGAGAGAGAGAGAGAGAGAGAGTCGAGGCGGTGGAGCAGGCTGCATGTTTTCCGTTAACAAGGGAGGGGGTATCCTAGTGTGTAATCGGGTCTATATAAAGATAATAAAAATAAATAGGTTTATTATTATTTAGGATACAGGATATCATTGACACCTTAATAACTATATTGTAATGACTAAGAATATATAACTGTTGGCCGCTCACTCCCATCTCCCCGCTTGCCCCTACATCGCGCCATTTCTGGGTGAACTTACCCTCTGTTTCTGAACCACAACTCAACCTGTATCGTGGTTCACGCTACAAGGCAAGAGAATTATTTTATATAACTCAGACTATAAATAGTATAGTGCACAGCCCATTATCCCAATCACATAATATTTATTAGCCTATATCATAGCATAATACAATGGCCACATAATATAATTCGGAGGATGAAGCTTAGCGATTCAAAAAATTGTCGGACACACACACACACACACACACACACACACACACACACACACACACTGGCGCGCGCTGTTGCCACGTTAGCCAAATCCCGCAACCAGGTGGTCCAGTCGGAAATCTTGCCGAGTGTACCTAAATAAAACTGCAAACTCTCTCTCTCTCTCTCTCTCTCTCTCTCTCTCTCTCTCTCTCTGTATATATATATATTTATTGATAAGAAGTGGGATTTGCTAGTTAGGTAGTCTGGACGTTTCTCGATGTTCCTGGTATTTTACCGTTACAAGTCAGAGATGCCAGTTAGCCTGCTATTGTGAGCGTAGTTATTTCGTAAGTTATGCATTAATTTTTGTGCTCTTTTTTTCTTTAATAATGTTTTAGTTATTTGATTGTTAAATTATGTTATTTAATTTAAGTATGTATGTTAAATAATTTATAGTGTTATGTACTGTAAGAAATCTGGGACGTTTTGGTTGTCTCCGAGTTGGTAACTGTGGTCTCTAACTGTGAAGTAGATCATTCTAGTACAGTGCAGCTTATATAAGGACGGGGAAGAGACTAGCTCAAGGGGGACTTTGATGAATGGTCGTGGAGAGAAAGGACGTGTGCTGATCTCTCCTCCAGATTCTAGGGCTGCCCCACCGGCAATAGTTTTTTTGCGCTTTTCCCAATAAAGTTAGGTTAGCTAGCATTCATATTCCTCCCTACCCTTATTAGAGATATAGTAGGTGTCTGTATCTGTTTCCTGAGATTGCCTTTGCTTACTCACCTCTGGAGTGTACCCCCCACTGATCGCTCTGGGGTGTGAGTTACACACGGGCGCGTCCTCCCGAGAGTGGTTTGAGAGGGTAATCTCAGATTAGGTGTGTGATCCCCGGGCAATTTCTCCCTTGGTCGTTTTTCTCTCTCTTCCCACTTCCCCCGTGAGGGGGAAGTGGTAACTATGGCGCACGCCACTGCTGCCTCCCCCCCCTTCAGAGGGGGAGGTAGTCCTGACCGACCCCCGACTGTCTCACGGACTGACTACCCCCAGACTGAACGGCCCCAGACACGTACCCGCCTTGACATTAATGTACATAACGCCGAGTTTGTTTTAATTCATGCGGTTGGTTCCACTCCCCTGTCCAGCCTCAATCCCTTCATCATCAAGAAGGTGATTGATGGGTGTGCAGGAGAGGTGGAACAAGTGAAAAAACTTGCGAGTGGAGACCTCCTCGTAAAAACCATGAATTCAGCTCAGGTCAAAGATTTGCTTAAACTGAGGAAGTTCCATTGTCACGATGTCCAGACAACGATCCCCCACTCCATGAATTCCTGCAAGGGTGTTATCACCTGCAGGGATCTTGTGCTAATGGAGGAAGAAGAAATTGTACAGGAACTTTCTCAGCAAGCTGTCATAGAGGCAAGATTCATAACCCGTTACCAGGAAGGCATAAGGACGAAGACAGCCACAGTAGTTTTGACTTTTGGCAAAGTATCTCTCCCTACTAATGTGAAAGTAGGATATGAAATTATTAATGTGAGACCTTACATACCTAATCCCCTTCGTTGTGGAAAATGTCAACTCTATGGACATCACGAAAAGGCTTGTCGAGCTTCAAACGTAGTATGTGGCAAGTGCGCGACTGTAGGACATTCTGCTGACCGCTGTACATCAGAAACTGAATGTTGCTTCCACTGTAAGGATGCTCACTCCACTTCCTCTAGGGCTTGTCCCAAGTGGAAGGAGGAGAAAGAGGTCTGCACAGTGAAAGCGACTGAGGGCATATCCTTTTACGATGCTAGGAAGAAGGTGAAGGAGTTGCATGCAACTCCCAAGCCTAATGTCTCCTATGCATCGGCAGTTTGTGTCCCGTCCTGTGATGTGCACCGTGGAGACACAGACTGACCTTACATTCGCTCCACATGCCACTTGCCCTACCTCTAAGTCTAGACCCCCTGTACGTCCCAACTCTCTTACAGACATCCCTGTCGCCACTTCTTACTCTCAGGCTGCCGCTGCTCCTTCGCAGTCGGTGCGGTCAAAATCGAAGCCCGACAAGTCTGATAAGATTAATCTGACCACCCTCATAAAACAATCTCGTCCTCACGTTCTTCCAGTTCCCACTCCAGCGAGGGAGAGGAAGGTTAGCTCTTCCTCGGGGGAGTCTGGGAACCTCGTAATTGATGATAATATGGAGGTTTCCATGAACAAGCACCGGGATAGGTCCCCCGGTAGTCGCTCGCCTTCTGGCGGGCGACAAAAAAAAGCACACTGGCCCCCAACGAAAATCTTAAACCGCCGCATTCACCCTATTACAGTGGAATTGTAGAGGTATTGGGAATAAGTTACAAAATATAGCAATCTTGCTTTCTATACACAGGCCAGACGTTGTTTGTTTACAGGAGACGCGCCTGGAGGATCGTCCTGATCCTCCACAGTTCAAACACTACCACTCGTATAGAAGATATGAAGGTCACGGAGTTGCCATTTACACACACAAATCACACCCACAAACGGAAGTGATTCTAAATTCTACTCTGGAAGCGGTCACGTGCAGAGTAAAATTTAATAACACGTATCTGTCTATTTGCTCTCTGTACTGTCCTCCACATGGCCCCATTGATAGTGATGCTTTAAATTCACTAGTGGAACATCTGCCTGGAAATAAGTTAGTGTTGGGCGATTTTAACGCCCATCACTATCAATGGGGTAGCTTGAGGATTGATGGTCGTGGGGAGCAAGTAGCCGACCTAATACTACAGTCCAACCTCTGTCTTCTGAACGATGGTAGAGCGACTCGTGTAGATGATCGTACTGGTAACTTTTCGGCCATTGACTTATCTTTGGCCTCCCCTGGTATACATCAAGATCTCTCATGGGACCCTTACGACCACTCCTTGGGAAGTGATCATTTACCCATCTGTCTTTCTTATACACGTGACATCATTTCGGACCCTCCACCTCCAAAATTTAACTATAAGAAAGCAGATTGGGGATCCTTCTCAAGGATTGCCAATTTAGATATATCTGGGGAGACCATAGATGTTAAGGTCGAAAATATAACCCAATCCATATTACACGCAGCTGAGGCTGCTATTCCCAAGACTTCTACAGTTCATGCGAAGCATAGAGCACATTGGTGGACGCCGGATTGCCGACAAGCATTAAGAAAACGCAATAGGAGATACAGGATTTTTTATAGTCAGCCCACTGAGAAAAATTTTATTGCATACAAACAGGCACGGGCTGAGGCAAGGAGAATAATAAGAAGGGCCAAACGTGACTCCTGGCGGTCCTTTGTGTCCACGGTGACTCGCACAACACCATTACGTAAAGTCTGGTCCACCATAAGAATATTAAATAATAAAGGCCCATATTTCCCCATTACCACCTTGCAAGTAAATAATAACATCTATGACGAGCCCGTGGATGTTGCTAACATCCTCGCCAGGAGTTTTTCTCATGTAAGTAGCTCAGCCAATTATGACCCGCGTTTCCAACATCATAAACGCACGGCTGAGGTACAGATATTAGACTTTGCCACAGAAGACGTAAACTCCCCGTACAACCAAGAGTTTACGCTAGATGAACTGCTCCTTGCCCTTAAATCCTGTAAAGACACCAGCCCTGGACCAGACACCATCACGTACGGTATGATCCAGCATCTTAATCAGGACAACCTGATTAAGATGTTAGCATTGTACAATGAGATTTGGGCGTCTCGAACGTCCCCAAACTCATGGCACTTTGCGCACGTCATACCGATACCCAAAGAGGCTGGTCGTCTTATGAATCCCACTTCATTTCGTCCTATTGTGTTGACTTCTTGTCTATGTAAGGTCATGGAACGAATGGTTAAAAATAGGCTTCTTTTTGTTTTAGAGTCGAAGAATTTGTTAAATGATCAACAATGTGGCTTCCGTAAATACAGAAGTTCACTAGATCATTTAATGAATTTGGAGCATTGTATTGCAGAGGCATTTGCCAATAAAGAATTCATGATAGGGGTGTTCTTGGACATCCATAAAGCCTATGACATGACCTGGCGACACGGAATATTAATGAAGCTCTATGCTTATGGTTTAAGAGGAAATTTGCCTGTTTTTATTTCAAATTTCTTAAGGGACAGAACTTTCTCTGTCAAATTGCCCCGTAACGTAACATCGGATATATTTATCCAGGAAAACGGGGTGCCGCAGGGAAGTGTGCTTAGTCCTACTTTATTTAGTATTATGATTAATGATATTCTGTCATCAGCTCCCATCCCGAGGAATCTTAAATACTCACTCTACGCTGACGATTGTGCAATATGGCACTCTTCCCGTAATGCACAATTTTCGGCTGGGCGGATTCAAGCAGCCCTTGACTCCGTCCACCAATGGGCCTTGCAGTGGGGATTTAAGTTTTCCGTACGTAAGTGTGCCGCTATAGTTTTCAGTAATCGTAACGTACCTAATTTGTGCTTAACTTTGGATAATCAGGCGGTACCTTTTCAAAATTCTGTAAAATTTTTAGGAATACATTTTGATCGTAGAATGAATTTTAAACTTCACGTTAATACTTTGCTTGCTCGGTGTGATAAACCGTTAAATGTCCTCAAGTACCTAGCGGGTACTACCTGGGGTGCCGACAGAAAATCTTTATTAATGGTGTATAAGTCCCTTATTCGATCAAAGCTAGACTATGGCGCACAGGTGTATGGCTCGGCATCTGATGCCCACGCTGAAAGGATTGGATGTGTTACAGAATAAATGCTTGCGAATGTGTCTTGGAGCTGTACGGTGTACCCGTGTGGCTCGTATGGAAGTGGAGGCGAATGTGCCTCCCCTCAGTATTCGCCGTGACCACCTGGCCTTGTCCTACGGCATAAGGACATTAAGAAAAAGTAATATCGGCAATGTGGCCTGTACCCCCCTGCGTCAATACCACCACCTTCTGCGGGGGGTGCGTCGGCCACTTGCCGCTCGCCTCCACTTACTGACTCAGGAGCTTGATGTGGACCCCAGTGACTGTGACAAGTTGATGCTTAAAAATATAGCGCCTTGGGAGCCACCCGGCTTTACAGTCGATGTTACATGGCTCCCAGCACCAAAGGCCAAGGCGCCGGAGGCGGAGGTCCACCACTTGTTTCGTAACATCATCGTTCGTCACTTGGGGTCCCATCAATTGTACACCGACGGCTCCAAGTCGAGTGAATGTGTGGGTGCAAGTGTGTGGTCGACTGAATGTGCCCTCAGGTATCGGTTGCCGACTCATACATCTGTGTTTACTTCAGAACTTTTTGCTATTGACAAAGCCATAGACTATGCTCTCAATTCTAGACATGACTCATTTGTCATATTTTCAGATTCAAAATCAGCCCTTCAGGCAATTGCATCTTGCACTACGGACTCTCATGAGATCCAGGGCCGCATCGTTAATAAGTTGCATTCATGCAACAAGTCATTCACGCTGATCTGGGTGCCTGGTCATTGTCGTATCTACGGCAATGAGCAGGCTGACTTACTTGCAAAATCGGCTGTAGAGCTCGAGGAGGACTTGGGACGTTCCTGCGTGATCTACGGTCGAGTCTATCTCTCGGAAAGAAATCAATAAATCTTCTGTGGCAAGGTCAGTGGACCAGACTAAATATTCCAACTTGTAAGCCGTACCTGGGCGACTGGGACACTGCCAACCGTCCCAGTCGCCTAGAAGAAAAAGTGTTGGCACGGTTATGGCTTAATGCCACCATTGTAACCCACATAAAACCATATATGGAAGAGCGCTTCCCACCGCACTGTGACATCTGTAATGCGGTGTTATCTATCAGTCATATCATCCTGCGCTGTCGGCGATTTATTCGTGAACGTGCTTCACTTATAAATTACTGTGGCGCAGTAGACGTCCCCTTCACCCTTTCCACCATCCTGGGTGATGGGGACATTGTTATGACTGATAAATTGATGGCTTTCTTGAGAGAGACCGGACTGATCAGAGTGATGTGACTTTTTTACTGCGTGGTTATGCTTTTTATGAAGAGTAAATATGTATATATTGTAATATTAATTAGGGTTGACAGTTGACATATTTTAAATAGTTCCTCCTCCCACCGATCTATTTCTAATATAGATGTCCCCTACATTAAGCCAAGTTCCTCGCCTGACAGTCACCAGCTGATGAGTGCAAGTGTGCAATATAGGAAGGTATTGGGCACTTGCAGTCGATGGTGGTCTGCTGGGCGAGGTTCTTCACTTTTTGTACAAATTATGTAAATACATTATATTATCTTGCTTAAGTTATTCTAATTAGGGACGACAGCTGACGTATATGGAAATGTTCCTGACTCGTCTGGTTCCCTTTCATATATTGATGTCCCCTATATTAGGTTGTGCCTCGACTGACAGTCACCAGGTGATGAGTGCAGGTGTGTCATGTAGAAAGGCATTACATATCTGTAGTCGATGGTGTTCTGTTAGTCGAGGTATTTTTACCATTAGTGTAGGTCTAGCTATTTGTCTCTGTAGGATTTAGTATAGGTTAGCGATTTGTCTGTTAGGTGATTAGTTTTAGGGTCTTTAGATTAGTTTTCCTTTATAATATAAGGTATAAAAAATAAAAAACCAAGAAATAATTAAAAAAATAAAAATTCCAAAAAAAAATAAAAAAATAAATAAGATTAAAATTATTATATATATATGTACGTTTGCATGAAAGTGTGTCTGTATGTATGCATGGAAGTGTGTGTGTGTGTGTGTGTGTGTGTGTGTGTGTGTGTGTATGTATATATATATGTTTGTATATATATGTATATATGTTTAAATGTATATACATATATATATATATATATATATATATATACACGGCCTTAATAACCAGGGGCTTCGGCCCCAATGGTTGATAGGCCGGGGAAAAAAAAAAAAAAAAAAAAAAAAGCTCAAGGGGGGACTTTGATGCATGGTTGTGAAGAGAGCGGACGTGTGCTGAGCTCTTCTCTAGCTTGTAGGGTTGCCTCACTGGCTTTAGTTCTTTTTTTTCACCCTTCTGGTGCTCGATAGGATAGTCAGTACTCATTTTCCTCCTCTTCCTGTTAGTTAGAACAGTAGGTGTCTGTTCCTATTTACTGAGTTTACCTTTGCTTATCGCCCACGGAGGGTCCCCCCCACTGATCGCTCTGGGGCGTGAATAAACACGGTCGGGCCTCCCTGGAGTGGTTTGAGAGGGCAACCTCAGACTTAGGTGTGTGGTCCCCGGTTGTTTGTCCCTTGCTTGTTTTCTCTCCTTCTTCCCACTTCCCCTGCTAGGGGGGAGTGGTACTATGGAGGACGCCCCTACTGCCTCTCCCCCCCTCAGGGGGGGAGGTGGTCCTGACCGACTCCTGACCGATCAACGGACTGACAGCCCCCAGACAGAACGGCCCCAGACTCGATTGCCTCTGGACATTAATGTAAAAAATGCTGAATTTGTAATCATCCATGCTCTAGGTTCCACTCCCTTGAGCAGTCTCAATCCCTTCATGATTAAGAAGGTTATTGATGGCTGTGCTGGGGAGGTGGAACAAGTGAAAAAACTTGTGTATGGAGACCTCCTTGTTAAGACATGTAATTCCTCCCAAGTTAAGGACTTGTTAAGCAAGTTCCACTGCTATGATGTCGAGGCCAAGATCCCAACATCCATGAATTCCTGCAAGGGTGTCATCACTTGCAGGGATCTCATGGTGATGAGTGAGGAAGACATCATAGAGGAAGTTGCTCAGCAAGATGTCATTGATGCCCGGTTTATAACTAGATTTTCCGAAGGCATAAGGACGAAGACGGCCACTATTGTTTTGACTTTCGGCAAGGTTTCACTCCCGGCACATGTCAAAGTTGGTTACGAAATTGTTAATGTAAGACCATATATCCCCAACCCACTCCGTTGCATGAAGTGTCAATTATATGGGCACATTGCTAAGAATTGTCGGGCTTCACAGTCAGTGTGTGGCAAATGTGCAACACAGGGTCACGATGCTGAGCAATGCACATCATAGACTATCTGTTGCTTTCACTGTAAGGGTGCTCACTCCACTTCCTCTAGGGATTGTCCCAAGTGGAAGGAGAAAGAGGTCTGCACAGTGAAAGCGACTGAGGGTGTCTCCTACTATGAAGCAAGGAAAAAGGTGAAGCAGTTGCATGCAACTCCTACGCCGAATAGGTCCTATGCTTCGGCGGTGATGTCCCGTCCCGTGATGTGCTCTGCTGGGACACAGACTGACCCTGAACCGGTTCCTCTTGTCACACATTCTATCTCTCCATCTCAGCCTCCTGTACAATCCACCTCTCAACCTGATACCCCTGTTACAACTTCCTACTCTCAGGCTGCTGCTTCTTCTCAGTCAGTCAAGCCTAAAACGAAGCCTGACAACTCTTGTAAGACTAATATGACCACCCTTACTAAGTCACGTCCTCATGTTCTTCCTGCTCCTGGCCCAGCGAGGGAGAGGAAGGGTAGCTCTTCCTGGGTGGAATCTGGGAACCTCGTAATTGATGAAAATATGGAGGTTTCCGTAAGCAAGCACCGGGATAGGTCCACCAGTAGTCGCTCGCCTTCTGGCGGGCGGCAAAAAAAGCCTAAACACACTGGCCCCCAACGTAAATCTTAAACCGTCGCTTTCACTGTATTACAGTGGAATTGTAGAGGTATTGGGAATAAGTTACAAGATACAGCAATCTTGCTGTCAATACACAGGCCAGACGTTGTTTGTTTAGAGGAGACGCGCCTGGAGGATTATCCTGATCCTCCACAGTTCAAACACTACCACTCATACAGAAGATATGAAGGTCACGGAGTTGCCATTTACACCCACAAATCACACCCACAAACGGAAATGATTCTAAATTCTACTCTGGAAGCTGTCGCGTGCAGAGTAAAATTTAATAACATGTATCTGTCTATTTGCTCTCTGTACTGTCCTCCACATGGCCCCATTGATAGTGATGCTTTAAATTCACTATTTGAACATCTGCCTGGAAATAAGTTAGTGTTGGGCGAGTTTAACGCCCATCACTATCAATGGGATAGCTTGAGGATTGATGGTCGTGGGGAGCAAATAGCCGACCTAATACTACAGTCCAACCTCTGTCTTCTGAACGATGGTAGAGCGACTCGTGTAGATGATCGTACTGGTAACTTTTCGGCCTCCCCTGGTATACATCAAGATCTCTCATGGGACCCTTACGACGACTCCTTGGGAAGTGATCATTTACCCATCTGTCTTTCTTATACACGCGACATCATTTCGGACCCTCCACCTCCAAAATTTAAATATAAGGAAGCAGATTGGGGATAGTTCTCAAGGATCGCCAGTTTAGATATATCTGGGGAGACCATAGATGTTAAGGTCGAAAACATAACTACTTCCATATTACACACAGCTGAGGCTGCTATTCCCAAGACTTCTACAGTTCATGCGAAGCATAGAGCACATTGGTGGACGCCGGATTGCCAACAAGCATTAAGAAAACGCAATAGGAGATACAGGATTTTTGATAGTCAGCCCACTGAGAAAAATTGTATTGCATACAAACAGGCACGGGCTGAGGCAAGGAGAATAATAAGAAGGGCCAAACGTGACTCCTGGAGGTCCTTTGTGTCCACGGTGACTCGTACAACACCATTACGTAAAGTCTGGTCCACCATAAGAATATTAAATAATAATGGCCCATATTTCCCAGTCACCACCCTTCAGGTGAATAATAACATCTATGACGAGCCCGTGGACATTGCTAACATCCTCGCCAGGAGTTTTTCTCATGTAAGTAGCTCAGCCAATTATGACCCGCGTTTCCAACATCATAAACGCACGGCTGAGCTACAGATATTAGACTTTGCCACAGAAGACGTAAACTCCCCGTACAACCAAGAGTTTACGCTAGATGAACTGCTCCTTGCCCTTAAATCCTGTAAAGACACCAGCCCTGGACCAGACACCATCACGTATGGTATGATCCAGCATCTTAATCAGGACAACCTGATTAAGATGTTAGCATTGTACAATGAGATTTGGGCGCCTCAAACGTTCCCAAACTCATGGCACTTTGCGCACGTCATACCGATACCCAAAGAGGCTGGTCGTCTTATGAATCCCACTTCATTTCGTCCTATTGTGTTGACTTCTTGTCTATGTAAGGTCATGGAACGTATGGTTAACAATAGGCTTCTTTTTGTTTTAGAGTCGAAGAATTTGTTAAATGATCAACAATGTGGCTTCCGTAAATACAGAAGTTAACTAGATCATTTAATGAATATGGAGCATTGTATTGCAGAGGCATTTGCCGATAAAGAATTCATGATAGGGGTGTTCTTGGACATCCATAAAGCCTATGACATGACCTGGCGACACGGTATACTAATGAAGCTCTATGCTTATGGTTTAAGAGGAAATTTACCTGTTTTTATTTCAAATTTCTTAAGGGACAGAACTTTCTCTGTCAAATTACCCCGTAACGTAACATCGGATATATTTATCCAGGAAAACGGGGTGCCACAGGGAAGTGTGCTTAGTCCTACTTTATTTAGTATTATGATTAATGATATTCTGTCATCAGCTCCCATCCCGAGGAATCTTAAATACTCGCTCTACGCTGACGATTGTGCAATATGGCACTCTTCCCGTAATGCACAATTTTCGGCTGGGCGGATTCAAGCAGCCCTTGACTCCGTCCACCTATGGGCCTTGCAGTGGGGATTTAAGTTTTCTGTACGTAAGTGTGCCGCAATAGTTTTCACTAATCGTAACGTACCTAATTTGTGCTTAACTTTGGATAATCAGGCGGTACCTATTCAAAATTCTGTAAAATTTTTAGGAATACATTTTGATCGTAGAATGAATTTTAAACTTCACGTCAATACTTTGCTTGCTCGTTGTGATAAACCGTTAAATGTCCTCAAGTACCTAGCGGGTACTACCTGGGGTGCCAACAGAAAATCTTTATTAATGGTGTATAAGTCCCTTATTCGATTGAAGCTAGACTATGGCGCACAGGTGTATGGCTCGGCATCCGATGCCACGCTGAAAGGATTGGATGTGTTACAGAATAAATGTTTGTGAATGTGTCTTGGAGCCGTCCGGTGTACCCGTGTGACTCGTATGGAAGTGGAGGCGAATGTGCCTCCCCTCCGTATTCGCTGTGACCACCTGGCCTTGTCCTACGGCATAAGGACGTTAAGGAAAAGTAATATCGGCAATATGGCCTGTACCCCCCCTGCGTCAATACCACCACCTTCTGCGGGGGGTGCGTCGGCCACTTGCCGCTCGCCTCCACTTACTGACTCAGGAGCTTGATGTGGACCCCAGTGACTGTGACAAGTTGGTGCTTAAAAATATAGCGCCTTGGGAGCCACCCGGCTTTACAGTCGATGTGACATGGCTCCCAGCACCAAAGGCCAAGGTGCCGGAGGCGGAGGTCCACCACTTGTTTCGTAACATCATTGTTCGTCACTTGGGGTCCCATCAATTGTACACCGACGGCTCCAAGTCGAGTGAATGTGTGGGTGCAAGTGTGTGGTCGACTGAATGTGCCCTCAGGTATCGGTTGCCGACTCATACATCTGTGTTTACTTCAGAACTTTTTGCTATTGACAAAGCCTTAGACTATGCTCTCAATTCTAGGGATGACTCATTTGTCATATTTTCAGATTCAAAATCAGCCCTTCAGGCAATTGCATCTTGCACTACGGACTCTCATGAGATCCAGTTAATAAGTTGCATTCATGCAACAAGTCATTCACGCTGATCTGGGTGCCTGGTCATTGTCGTATCTACGGCAATGAGCAGGCTGACCTACTAGCAAAGTCGGCTGTGGAGCTCGAGGAGACTTGGGACGTTCCTCGTGATCTACGGTCGAGTCTATCTCTCGGAAAGAAATCAATAAATCTTCTGTGGCAAGATCAGTGGACCAGACTAAATATTCCAACTTGTAAGCCGTACCTGGGCGACTGGGACACTGCCAACCGTCCCAGTCGCCTAGAAGAAAAAGTGTTGGCACGGTTACGGCTTAATGCCACCATTTTAACCCACATAAAACCATATATGGAAAGACGCTTCCCACCGCACTGTGACATCTGTAATGCGGTGTTATCTATTAGTCATATCATCCTGCGCTGTCGGTGATTTATTCGTGAACGTGCTTCACTTATAAATTACTGCGGCGCAGTAGACGTCCCCTTCACCCTTTCCACTATCCTGGGTGATGGGGACATTGTTATGACTGATAAATTGATGGCTTTCTTGAGAGAGACCGGACTGATCAGAGTGATGTGACTTTTTTACTGCGTGGTTATGGTTTTTATGAACAGTAAATATGTATATATTGTAATATTAATTAGGGTTGACAGTTGACATATTTTAAATAGTTCCTCCTCCCACCGATCTATTTCTAATATAGATGTCCCCTGCATTAAGCCAAGTTCCTCGCCTGACAGTCACCAGCTGATGAGTGCAAGTGTGCAATATAGGAAGGTATTGGGCACTTGCAGTCGATGGTGATCTGCTGGGCGAGGTTCTTCACTTTTTGTACAAATTATGTAAATACATTATATTATCTTGCTTAAGTTATTCTAATTAGGGACGACAGCTGACGTATATGGAAATGTTCCTGACTCGTCTGGTTCCCTTTCATATACTGATGTCCCCTATATTAGGTTGTGCCTCAACTGACAGTCCAGGTGATGAGTGCAGGTATGTAATGTAGAAAGGCATTACATATCTGCAGTCGATGGTGTTCTGTTAGTCGAGGTATTTTTACCATTAGTGTAGGTCTAGCTATTTGTCTCTGTAGGATTTAGTATAGGTTAGCGATTTGTCTGTTAGGTGATTAGTTTTAGGGTCTGTAGATTAGTTTTTCTTTATAATATAAGGTATAAAAAATATAAAACAAAAAAAAATAAAAAAAAAAATAAAAAAAAAAAAAAAAAATAAAATTATTATATATATATATATATATATATATATATATATATATATATATATATATATATATATATATATATATATATATATATGTACGTTTGCATGAAAGTGTGTCTGTATGTATGCATGGAAGTATGTGTGTTTGTGTGTGTGTGTGTGTGTGTGTGTGTGTGTGTGTGTGTGTGTGTATGTATGTATATATATATGTTTGTATGTATGTGTATATATGTATAAACATTTAAACATATATATATATATATATATATATATATATATATATATATATATATATATATATATATATATATATATATATATATATATATATATATATATTTATATATATATATATTTATTTATATATGGCCTTAATAACCAGCGGCTTCGGCCCGAATGGTTGATAGGCCGGAGAAAAAAAAAAGAAAAAAAAAAAAAGCTCAAGGGGGACTTTGATGGATGGTTGCGGAGAGTGAAGACGTGTTTCTAAGCTCTTCTCTAGTTTCCAGGGCTGCCTCACCGGCATTAGCTTTTTTTTTTTACCCTTCTGGTGACGTTAGGCTAGTTAGTTTCTAACTTTCCTCCCCTCCCTATTAGTTTGGAACAGTAGGTGTCTGTTCCTATTTACTGAGTTTACCTTTGCTTATCGCCCACGGAGGGTCCCCCCCACTGATCGCTCTGGGGCGTGAATAAACACGGTCGGGCCTCCCTGGAGTGGTTTGAGAGGGCAACCTCAGACTTAGGTGTGTGGTCCCATGTTGTTTGTCCCTTGATCGTTTTCTCTCCTTCTTCCCACTTCCCCCGCTAGGGGGGAGTGGTTACTATGCAGGACGCCCCTACTGCCTCCCCCCCCTCAGGGGGGGAGGTAGTCCTGACCGACCCCCGACTACTACACGGACAGACAGCCCCCAGACAGAACGGCCCCAGACTCGTTTGCCTCGTGACGTCGAGGTAAAAAACGCGGAGTTTGTCACCATTCATGCTTTAGGTTCCACTCCCTTGAGCAGTCTCAATCCCTTCATGATTAAGAAGGTTATTGATGGCTGTGCTGGGGAGGTGGAACAAGTAAAAAAACTTGCGAACGGAGACCTCCTTGTAAAGATTTGCAATTCTTCCCAGGTTAAGGACTTGCTGAAGCTGCGCAAGTTTCATATTTATGATGTCGAAGCCAAGATCCCAACTTCCATGAATTCCTGCAAGGGTGTCATCACTTGCAGGGATCTCATGGTGAGGAGTGAGGGAGAGATCATAGAGGAACCTGCTCAGCAAGATGTAATCGATGCCCACTTCATAACAAGATATTCGGAAGGTGTCAGGACGAAGACAGCAACCATTGTTTTGACTTTCGGTAAAGTGTCACTGCCTAGCCAAGTAAAAATTGGTTATGAAATTGTTCATGTGCGGCCATATATTCCCAACCCTTTCCGTTGCTTGAAATGCCAGATGTATGGGCATGGTTCAAAGACTTGTCGGGCTTCCCAGCCAGTGTGTGGCAAGTGTGCAAGCCAGGGTCATGATGCGGAACATTGCACATCTGAGATGGTCTGTTGCTTCCACTGCAAGAGCGCTCACTCCACTTCCTCTAGGGATTGTCCCAAGTGGAAGGAGGAGAAGGAGGTCTGCACAGTGAAGGCAACGGAGGGCATTTCCTACTACGAAGCTAGGAAAAAGGTGAAGGAGTTGCATGCAACTCCCACGCCGAATAGGTCCTATGCTTCGGCGGTAATGTCCCGTCCTGTGATGTGCTCTGTAGAGACGCAGACTGATCCTGTCCTTCTCCCTATTGCCACTCACAGTACATCTCCATCTCGACCTCCTGTCCGCTCCAACTCTCTCACTAACATCCCTAAGGCTTCAACTTATTCTCAGGCTGCTGCTGCCTCTCCATCAGTACGGCCTAAAACGAAGCCTGACAAGTCTACTAAAAGTAACATGACCACCCTCACAAAACAGTCTCGTCCTCATGTTCTTCCAGTTCCCAATCCAGCGAGGGAGAGGAAGGTTAGCTCTTCCTCAGGGGAGTCAGGGAATCTCGAAATTGACGACAATATGGAGGTTTCCGTGAACAAGCACCGGGATAGGTTCCCCGGTAGTCGCTCGCCTGCTGGCAGGCGACAAAAAAAGACAAAGCACACTGGCCCCCAACGAAAATCTTAAACCGTCGCTTTCACTATACTACAGTGGAATTGTAGAGGTATTGGGAATAAGTTACACAATATAGCAATCTTGCTTTCTATACACAGGCCAGACGTTGTTTGTTTACAGGAGACGCGCCTGGAGGATCACCCTGATCCTCCACAGTTCAAACACTACCACTCGTATAGAAGATATGAATGTCACGGAGTAGCCATATACACACACAAATCACACCCACAAACGGAAGTGATTCTAAATTCTACTCTGGAAGCGGTCGCATGCAGAGTAAAATTTAATAACACGTATCTGTCTATTTGCTCTCTGTACTGTCCTCCACATGGCCCCATTGATAGTGATGCTTTAAATTCACTAGTGGAACATCTCCCTGGGAATAAGTTAGTGTTGGGCGATTTTAACGCCCATCACTATCAATGGGGTAGCTTGAGGATCGATGGTCGTGGGGAGCAAGTAGCCGACCTAATACTACAGTCCAACCTCTGTCTTCTGAACGATGGTAGAGCGACTCGTGTAGATGATCGTACTGGTAACTTTTCGGCCATTGACTTATCTTTGGCCTCCCCTGGTATACATCAAGATCTCTCATGGGACCCTTACGACGACTCTTTGGGAAGTGATCATTTACCCATCTGTCTTTCTTATACACGCGACATCATTTTGGACCCTCCACCTCCAAAATTTAACTTTAAGAAAGCAGATTGGGGATCCTTCTCAAGGATCGCCAATTTAGATATATCTGGGGAGACCATAGATGTTAAGGTCGAAAACATAACTACTTCCATATTACACGCAGCTGAGACTGCTATTCCCAAGACTTCTACAGTTCATGCGAAGCATAGAGCACATTGGTGGACGCCGGATTGCCGACAAGCATTAAGAAAACGCAATAGGAGATACAGGATTTTTGATAGTCAGCCCACTGAGAAAAATTTTATTGCATACAAACAGGCACGGGCTGAGGCAAGGAGAATAATAAGAAGGGCTATACGTGACTCCTGGGGGTCCTTTGTGTCCACGGTGACTCGTACAACACCATTACATAAAGTCTGGTCCACTATAAGATTATTAAATAATAAACGCCCATACTTCCCTGTCACCACCTTGCAGGTGAATAACACCACCTATGACGAGCCCGTGGACGTTGCTAACATCCTCGCCAGGAGTTTTTCTCATGTAAGTAGCTCAGCCAATTATGACCAGCGTTTCCAACATCATAAACGCACGGCTGAGCTACAGATATTAGACTTTGCCACAGAAGACGTAGACTCCCTGTACAACCAAGAGTTTACGCTAGATGAACTGCTCCTTGCCCTTAAATCCTGTAAAGACACCATCACGTATGGTATGATCCAGCATCTTAATCAGGACAACCTGATTAAGATGTTAGCATTGTACAATGAGATTTGGGCGTCTCGAACGGTCCCAAACTCATGGCACTTTGCACACGTCATACCGATACCCAAAGAGGCTGGTCGTCTTATGAATCCCACTTCATTTCGTCCTATTGTGTTGACTTCTTGTCTATGTAAGGTCATGGAACGTATGGTTAACAATAGGCTTCTTTTTGTTTTAGAGTCGAAGAATTTGTTAAATGATCAACAATGTGGCTTCCGTAAATACAGAAGTTCACTAGATCACTTAATGAATTTGGAGCATTGTATTGCAGAGGCATTTGCCAATAAAGAATTCATGATAGGGGTGTTCTTGGACAACCATAAAGCCTATGACATGGCGACACGGTATAGGAATGAAACTCTATGCTTATGGTTTAAGAGCAAATTTGCCAATTTTTATTTCAAATTTCTTAAGGGACAGGACTTTCTCTGTCAAATTGCCCCGTAACGTAACCCTTGACTCCGTCCACCTATGGGCCTTGCAGTGGGGATTTAAGTTTTCTGTCCGTAAGTGTGCCGCTGTAGTCTTCACTAATCGTAACGTACCTAATTTGTGCTTAACTTTGGATAATCAGGCGGTACCTTTTCAAAATTCTGTAAAATTTTTAGGAATACATTTTGATCGCAGAATCAATTTTAAACTTCACGTTAATACTTTGCTTGCTCGTTGTGATAAACCGTTAAATGTCCTCAAGTACCTAGCGGGTACTACCTGGGGTGCCGACAGAAAATCTTTATTAATGGTGTATAAGTCCTTCATTCGATCGAAGCTAGACTATGGCGCACAGGTGTATGGCTCGGCATCCGATGCCACGCTGAAAGGATTGGATGTGCTACAGAATAAATGTTTGCGAATGTGTCTTGGAGCAGTCCGGTGTACCCGTGTGGCTTGTATGGAAGTGGAGGCGAATGTGCCTCCCCTCCGTTTTTGCCGTGACCACCTGGCTTGGTCCTATGGACTTCGAACATTTAGGAAAAGTAATATCGGCAATGTGGCCTGTACCCCCCTGCGTCAATACCACCACCTTCTGCAGGGGGTGCGTCGGCCACTTGCCGT
The DNA here is from genome assembly GCF_032717465.1 of Coenobita brevimanus. Classification (NCBI taxonomy): domain Eukaryota; kingdom Metazoa; phylum Arthropoda; class Malacostraca; order Decapoda; family Coenobitidae; genus Coenobita; species Coenobita brevimanus. The sequence continues at coordinate 6,036,076 of NC_136995.1, forward strand.
TCGCCTCCACTTACTGACTCAGGAGCTTGGTGTGGATGCCAGTGATGGTGACAAGTTGGTGTTTAAAAAACATAGCGCCTTGGGAGCCACCTGGTTTTACAGTGGATGTATCGTGGCTCCCAGCACCAAAGGCCAAGGCGCCAGAGTCGGAGGTCCACCACTTGTTTCGTAACATCATCGTTCGTCACTTGGGGTCCCATCAATTGTACACCGACGGCTCCAAGTTGAGTGAATGTGTGGGTGCAAGTGTGTGATCGACTGAATGTGCCCTCAGGTATCGGTTGCCGACTCATACATCTGTGTTGACCTCCGAACTTTTTGCTATTGACAAAGCCATAGACTATGCTCTCAATTCTAGGCATGAGTCATTTGTCATATTTTCTGATTCAAAATCAGCCCTTCAGGCAATTGCATCTTGTACTCCGGACTCTCACGAGATCCAGGGCCGCATTGTTAATAAGCTGCATTCATGCAACAAGTCATTCACGCTGATCTGGGTGCCTGGTCATTGTCGTATTTACGTCAATGAGCAGGCTGACTTACTTGCAAAGTCGGCTGTAGAGATCGAGGAGACTTGGGACGTTCCTCGTGATCTATGGTCGTGTCTCTCTCTCGGAAAGAAATCAATAAATCTTCTGTGGCAAGGTCAGTGGACCAGACTAAATATTCCAACTTGTAAGCCGCACCTGGGCGACTGGGACACCGCCAACCGCCCCAGTCGCCTTGAAAAAAGAGTATTGGCACGGTTACGGCTCAATGCCACCATTTTAACTCACATGAAACCATATATGGAAAGACGCTTCCCACCGCACTGTGACATCTGTAATCCGGTGTTATCTATCAGTCATATCATCCTGCGCTGTCGGCGATTAATTCGTGAATGTGCTTCACTTATAAATTACTGTGGTGCAGTAGACGTCCCCTTCACCCTTTCCACCATCCTGGGTGATGGGGACATTGTTATGACTGATAAATTGATGGCATTCTTGAGAGACACCGGACTGATCAGAGTGATGTGACTTTTTTACTGTGTGGTTATGGTTTTTATCAACGGTAAATATGTATATATTGCTATATTAATTAGGGCTGACAGTTGACATATTTTAAATAGTTCCTCCTCCCACTGATCTATTTCTAATATAGATGTCCCCTACATTAAGCCAAGTTCTTTGCCTGACAGTCACCAGCTGATGAGTGCAAGTGTGCAATATAGGAAGGTATTGGGCACTTGCAGTCGATGGTGGTCTGCTGGGTGAGGTTCTTCACTTTTTGTACAAATTATGTAAATATATTATACCATCTTGCTTAAGTTATTCTAATTAGGGACGACAGCTGACGTATATGGAAATATTCCTGACTCGTCTGGTTCCCTTTCATATACTGATGTCCCCTATATTAGGTTTGCCTCAACTGACACTCACCAGGTGATGAGTGCAGGTATGTAATGTAGAAAGGCGTTACATATCTGCAGTCGATGGTGTTCTCTTGGTCGAGGCCTTTTTACCATTAGTGTAGGTCTAGTTATTGTCTCTTAGGATTTAGTATAGGTTAGCGATTTGTCTGTTAGGTGGTTAGTTTTAGGGTATTTAGATTAGGTATTTTTTATCATAAGTTATATAAGGATAAAAATAAAAAAAATAAAAAAATAATAATAAAAATAAAAATACAAAAAATAATAAAATAAAAATTATTATATATATATATGTACGTGTGCATGAAAGTGTGTATGTTCATATGCATGGATGTTCTTACCTAATTGTATCTTTACAGGAATGAGTCAAGCTCGTACTGTCCCGTGTCTTAAACCATATTTATCATACATATCCTTAAATTTGTGAATTGTTTTGGCACACACTATTTCATTCGGTACTGCATTCCATTGATCAATTGCTCTGTTTGTGAAACTGAATTTCCTTACGTCTTTATCACCTCTCTTCTTATGCAGTTTTTTGCAGTGTCCTCTTGCTGATGCTTCTCCATATGTTAAGTAATCATTTATGTCTATTTTCTCCTTCCCTGATATGCACTTATATAGCATTATCATGTCACCTCTTTTCCTTCTCTCCTGTAGTGTTGGTAGATTCAGTTTATTTAGTCTTTCTTCGTAGCTTAGGTCCCTTAAGCTTGGTATCCATCTTGTAGCGGCCCTTTGAACTTTTTCAATCTTGTCTATGTGCTTTTTGAGATGAGGACTCCAGACTACTGATGCATATTCCAGGGTTGGTCTAATGAATGATGTTATTATCCTTCTTAGCATGTCTTCATTTATGTATGTGAATGCTATTCTCATATTTGCAAGCAGTGTATACATATTCCGTACCTTCTCGCTGATGTGGTCAGCCGGGGATAGTCTGTTATTGATAATCACACCTAGGTCTTTCTCTCTTTCTGATGTGTATAGGGTTCTATTTCCTAAATTATAATCCCAATCAGGTCTTTTTCCACTTTTACCAAACATGATTACATGACACTTGTCCACATTGAATTCCATTTGCCATGTACTGCCATTCATGATGTTTATTTGATTCTTCTTGTAGCTCTTTACAAGAGTCTGTGTTAGTAATTCTCCTTTGTATTTTTGCATCATCTGCAAACATATTCAGATAGCTCTCATTTCCAGTGTTACTGTTTATATCATTTATATACACTAAAAACATGATTGGTGCCAGCACTGAACCCTGTGGTACTCCACTAGTCACTTCTTTCCATGATGAGTACTTTCCTCTTAGTACTGTTCTCATTTCTCTTTTTATGAGAAAGTCTTGCATCCAACAAAACAGTTTGCCTCGAATTCCTCCTTGATGGTACAGTTTCCATAAAAGTCTTTGGTGTGGTACTGTGTCAAAAGCTTTCTTGAAATCTAAATAGATACTGTCCAACCATCCTTCCCTTTCTTGTATTGTGTTTGTTACTCTGTCATAGTAGCTCAACAGATTAGTAACACATGATTTTCCTTTTCTGAAACCAAACTGTCTTTCTGTTATCATACTGTGTTCTTCTAGATGATTTACCCAAGCTTTTCTAATACCTTGCTTACAACACTGGTCAGTGATACTGGTCGGTAGTTGAGTGGATTTTGTCTATTTCCTTTCTTGAATAAGGGGACAATATTTGCTTTTTTCCAAATATCAGGTAGTTTACCTTGACTCAAAGATTTCTTGAAAATTAAAAATAATGGTTTATTTAACTCCTTTGCACAGTCTCGTAGTACCCAACATGAAATTTCATCAGGACCACTTGCTTTTCCTCTGTCTAATCTACTTAACTCCTCCTGTATTACTTTTTCTGCTATTTGTATATCTGGTAGTATGTGTGGACATGCATGTTCCACATAGTCCCTCTCAAAATTTTTTTCTTCCGTAAAAACTAATTGGAAATTCTTATTTAGTGCTTCACAAATATCTTTCTCTTGTGTATAAGTGATTCCCTCGTCCGTAATGGATTGTATTTTATCTTTTACTTTGGTTTTGCTTCTGATATAGCTGTAAAACAGCTTTGGTTGATCACTAATTTTATTTATTATATCCTCCTCAAACTGTTTTTGGGCTTCCCTCCTTATTCTTGTATAATCGTTTCTTGCCTGTTTGTAATTATTATACGCCCTTTCACTATTGTGTCTTCTGTATCTATTCCACAACAAATCTCTTCTTTCTTTTCATTTTTTACATTCTGTATTGAACCATGTCTTTATTTTCTTATCTGCTTCTTTGTGCTGTGGGATGTACTTCTGGACTCCAATTTCATAAAATTCACAAAATTTTTTATATACAGCATTTAAATATTGTCCTCTAAGCTCATTTTCCCAATCAACTTCTAAGAAATACTTCTTTAGGTCTTGATAATTTCCCTTCTTTTAGTTTAGGCTCTTTTTGTAACTGTCATTGCTGTTTACTATGTCATATGCTATCCTAAAGTTATAATTTAGTACTGCATGATCGCTTTTGCCGAGTGGAGGGTGATATATTAAACTGTCAATATCATTTTCTTGCCTAGTACATCAAGTCCTCTTTTTCTGGTGGTTTCCCTCACATGTTGCGTTAGGAAAAACTCTTGTACGAGATCCAGGAGCTTTTGGTCCCAACAGCTTTCTTGGCTAACTATATCTAGAGTATTCCAATTTATATTTGTATAAAAATCCCCAGTGAGTATAATTCTTTCCGATTTCTCTTCCATTTTATGTAGTAATGATCTTAAACTCTGAATTGTACTCTCTGCCAGGTCCTCATATTCATCTCTTTCCCATGTGTTTGATCTGGGTGGCATGTATAAATTGGCTACAATTACTTTACCTTCAGATGTGTTGATCTCTACTGCAATCAGTTCTACTTGTGATGGTATATCTAGTTTTATTTCATTGACTTTTAGATTTTTCTTAGTTAATATTATAATTCCTCCTCCTTTTTTTAAATTTCTGTCTCTTCTCCATATATTGTATTCCTCTAAGTTTAGTATGTCATTGGATATCCTTGGTGTTAATTTTGTTTCAGTTAGGCATATTATTTGTGGTTCATTTTCTCTGACATAATCATTCATCTCTAGTAATTTAGATACCATTCCATCCACATTTGAGTACATCAACTTTATTACCTTGTTTATATACTTGTCATGACATGGTTCTACTACCTTCCTCCTTTTTATTCCATCCTGTTTGTGTACCACTTTCGTACCTGCAATCCTATTACTTTGTAAGAAAATTTCTTCTTTTCCTCTTCTGATCTTCCCTCATTTTTTGTTTTTGCTTCCTTCCATTTCTCTTTCAGTAATTCCAGTTCCTCTTGTGTTAGGCATCTTTTTATCCATACATTTTTGAACTCCTCTTTTTCCATAAGATTCTTTGCATTTTTTAGTATCTCTTCCACAGTGTTTACACTCTGGAAAGTCACCTTTAGAGGTCTTGTCTTGCTTTTCTCATATTTCCCTAACCTTTTGTGTTCCTCTATGTCTTTACTACAGATTTCCTCTGATACTTCTTTCAGTAAGCTCATTACATTTGCCATCTCCTTTTTGTCTCTTGTGATCTTGTTTTTTACTTCTTCCTCTTCTATACCATTGATTACTATAGATTTGTTTATATCTACTGAATCTCTGACTAACTTTGGATTGTTTTGGATTATTCTTTTCACTTCCTTTTTAATGCTTTTTTTCCTCCACTCTTGTTTCTAAGTCTTTCTTTACTTTCACCATTTCAGCATACGTGGTTTCCACATCATTTTTGTAGCTTTGCACAGCTTCATTCGCCTGTGTTATCTTTTCCTCAATATCATTGCTCTGGTCTATAAGACTGCTTACTTGCCTAATTGTCTCTGTGTCATTTTTGAACTCTTCCATAACACTCTCGTGACTGACTACTGTACTTGCCATTTCACTCATTTTCTTCCTAAGTGTACTCAATTCCACTGTTAGTTCACTGATGGTTGTGTCTTTCTTGTTGGCCTCCCTTCCTAGTTTTTCTATTTCTTCCTTTTGCAAGTGCATCTGCTTCTTTATTTCATCAATTTCATTTTTGAAAGCCATTTCTAGTTTGTATACACGTTCAACCAGTCTATTGTGAGTCTCCACTTCAACCAGTTCTTGGTAGAAATCATCATTTTGCTTTTTACCTTTATCCCTTTTCTTTTTCAAATTTGCTTTACTAAAGTATGTATCCATTTTGCAATACTAAAAGTACAGAGTATGTACTTACAATCCCCGTGTTGCTGTAGTCTAAACAAACCTCAGCTGACTCAGCGCATTCTTTCGTCTTGGTTCTCTTTCCTGTTTGAACTAGTCTTGTTTAAACTTTTTTTTTTCCTTTTAATAATGAAAAATCATTTAGTCTAACCTGGTACAGAGCTTGACTCATACAAAGATACTAATTTAGGTAATGCCACTGGCCGTGTTGGTTCGGTACGGAGCGCCGATGTCGCACATCTGCCTTGATTGACTCCCTCTGTGTGTATGTATGTATGTATGTATATATATATGTTCGTATATCTATGTATATATGTGTCAATGTATATACATATATATATTTTTGCCTTAATGACTAGGGGCTCCGGCCTCAATGGTCGATAGGCAAAAAAAAAAAAAAAAAAAAAGCTCAAGTTAGTAGGTTTTCAGTTCAGTTTGAGTGTTGTGCAGTGTCAGTGCAGTGAAGTTTGTACATCATCTGTACTTGTGAAAACAGCGAAGTGTTGTCAAGCATTGGGTGTAAGATTATTCCAATTAGTGATGAATATCTTCGGTACTTGTTAAAATAGTGAATTATCGTTGGGAACCAGTGAAGTGTAATTGCAGTTAGTAAAGTCTGTATAGCTCCATTGCTTGTGAGAATAGTGAAGTGAAGTTGGAAGGCATTCAGTGTAAGTATTTGGAAAATAAAGACAGTGAATTTGAGAAGCCAATGTTTATTTACAACGCCTCAGCTGATCTTGTGTATTCAACACCTGAAGGCTGACTAAAGGAAGAATAACTCACTGGGCAACGTCCTTCTTATACTGTACTACTGCCGTTAGAGCCTGTGGCAGCATGGGGTTGGGACGTAACACAGGTGTCAGGAGTGGGATTATTAAGGGCTGCAGTGAGTCTAACCTTCGACATGGAGGGAGAAGGTGTCCAGAGAAGAGGCCAAGCTAGGCAGGAAGAGGCATCACTGGGTGCAATTATGAAGCTATGACAAGCTCAACTACAGGCACAGAACGAAGGACAGAAAGAACTCAAAGAACAATGACAGGCACATAATGGACAGAAAGACCTCAGAGAACAATTATAGGCACAAAAGAAAGAACTCAAAGAACAATTACAAGCACAAAGTGTACAACTACAAGCATGGAATGAAGGACAGAAAAAAACTCAAAGGACAACTACTGTACAGGCACAAAATGAAGAAATCAAAGAACAGTTGCAAACACAGAGCGAACAGCTTCAAGTGGCATTACAGGAGCAACAGAGGGAATTACAACTGAGGATGCAAGGACAGCTAGATGCATTCATGGGGGAAATGAAGGAAGAACAGGAACAATTAAAGGAGGAGGTATATGCGAGCTACGGCAGTAGAAGTATGAGGTTAGCAACAATGTGGCCGTGTGCAAACAGCATGTAGACGACCAGTTGAAGTTAGTTAGTGAGGAAATAGTGACGGAGTGAAGACAGCATGTACATAACCACCTGAAGCATGTAGCCAACCACGTGAAGATAATTATTGAGAAAATTGAGGCTGTAGGGAAATATTGCACTGCTGAGCCTCAGGTTAGTGTACAGGGAGCGTATGAAAAGAATGGACAGTGTATGGTAAATCTTGACGGATCCCAAGCATCTAAAGGTAGCATTATTCATTCATTCATTGCCAGACGCCATGTATCCCAAATGGGGTAGCCAAAGGCTTAGAGTTAATTGTTTTACAGGGAGAGGCACTAATCCTCCACCAACCCCACTTGACTCGTAGGGATGCCAACAGCATCTGGTGTTCCCAGGCGGTCACCCATCCAAGTACTAACCAGACCCAACGTTGCTTAACTTCGCTGATCGGACGGGAAGCGGTGTACTCAACGTGGCATGGCCGTTGGCAGGTAGCATTACAAGGATGAATAATCAGGATGTAGGAGATTTAAGTCCCGGACTTAATTATGATGCCCCAGTTTTTAGGCCCCAAACCAGTGAAGTGCATGGTTATAATGTGGGTCCAGTTAAAAAGAAACCTCAGGAATTTGATGGTAGAGTATCTTGGGAAGCTTACTGTGCACAGTCTGAGTTACTTGCGGATCAGAATGGCTAGGACGATAGACAGAGGGACAGAGGGCAGTTGCAGCTTGCTACTAGAGTTAAGGGTGCCGCTGTGAAAATTCTGGGCCAGATGTCAGTGATGGAAAGGAACAGTTATCAGTCCCGAGAAGTGCTGAAGCACAAATATGAGACCATGTACCAGACAGGTTTACAGAGCAAGATGCTGGAGACGTGTACGGGCTCCAGGAGAATCCCTATAGCAGCTTGCTCATGACCTAGAGAGTATGGCATACAAGGATTACCCTGGAGCAGAAACTAACCTGTTGGTTATTCTACTGAGGGACCAGTTCATCGATGCTCTTGATGGTGCAGAGTTGAAAGTGCAAGTGAAGCAGGCACAACCAAGAAGCATGCAAAAAGCACTAGCCAGGGCTCTATAATTTGAGTCCTACGTCAGGTCCAGTACATCCACCTTTCAGGCAGGTAGTAGTGCAGGATTCAAGGCAAGAAAGGGTCAGGTATGTGAAACGGAAAAATTTGAGGGAAGTTGCTGGTACTGCGAAAAGCCAGGACACAGAAAAGGGGACTGCTACTAATGGAAGAGGGAACAAGAGAAGGCTGGAGAAGCCTGCTGGTTCTGCGGGAAGCTGGGACACATGAAGGAGGATTGTCACAAATGGAAGAAGGAGCAAGAACAGAGCAGTGCAAGGAAATCTTCAATTGTAACAAAAACGTGTTGGACATGTAGTGAGGTGGGACACTTCAGTTTTGAGTGTCTGAAGAAGAAAAAGGATGATAAGAAGGTTGCAGAAGACCAGAAAGAAACAGAAAATTAGTGGAGGTGGTGTGAAGGGGCAACCACCAGCCAGCTTTTTCCAAGTAGTCCCACCACCGAGAAGATGCAAGAGAATGGCAATCGACAGTGTATGAAGACGGAAGAATAGACGGCAAGGAGTGCAATAGGAATGGAAATCTTGGCAAGAAGTGCCGCCGTACGGTTGTGACAGGGCCAGTGTCAGACAGCGAAGACCTGAAGAAGATGCAGGTGGAGGATGCAGATTTACAACCAGTGCTACAGTAGAGTGGCTGCAACAGAGTACAGTCCAACCAGGAAGAAGTTTTCAGGTTAAGCCCTGCGACCAGGAGCTACTCAAGTCAGTGGGGCCCTCTTCATTTGAACAACGGACTACTGGAGTGTCAATGGGAGACAGCTGATGGCTTCAGCAAGTATTGGCAACTGGTAGTTGCAAAGAAATGAACTGAATTGTATTGAAAAAATGAAAATATGACATGGCGGCGCGCAACAGCAGAGGTCATATGCCGCCGAACACAAACTTTAAAAGAAAGTCATAGAGGTTGGGGGAGTGGACTTTCTGACCACTACTTGGTGGTGGCCAGAATTAGAATTCAAGTAAGATGGAGGAATAGAAGAAGGGAAAGACGAGAGGAAGGAGTAGTTGCAAGGAGAGTGGAAAGGTTACAAGAGGATGAGAAAAAGGCAGAGTATAAGAGAGAAGTGGAGGAACGATTGGGCAAATATGAATTGGAGCAGATGGGAGACGAGGAAGGTGTGTGTAGGATATTTACAGAAGAAATATGTGCAGCATGTGATGTGGTGTGTGGGAGGAAGAGAAGACGGAGAGGGGTACAAGGAACAGCGTGGTGGACTGAAGAGGTGAGACAGGCTGTGGCACAAAAGAAGAAAGCATACAATGAATGGATGAGAAATAGGGGCGTGGAAGAAGTTGAGAGGCGGAAGAGAGAGTTATATGTTGAAAGAAAGAGAGAGGTGAAAAGATTAGTAAGAGAGAGTAAGAAGAGAGTGGATGAGGAATTTGGAAGGAATTTGAGTGTAAAGTGGAGGGACTGTAAGAAAATGTTCTGGAAAGAGGTGAAAAGAGTAAGACAGGGTGGAAGTGAAGTTAGCAGGGGAGTGAAAGATAAAAATGGTAGATTACTAGTGGAGAAGGGAGAAAAAGTGAGCAGATGGAGAGAACACTTTAAGGAATTGTTGAACAGAGAGGATGGAAGTAATGAGAGTATAAGTGGCTGGGGAATGGCTGGGAGAAGGAGGGAGGTGAGAAGACAGGAAGAAATCAGTAGGACAGAAGTTGTGGAAGCAATGAAGAAAGTTAAATTGGGGAAAGCCCCAGGAATTGATGGAGTGTGTGGTGAAATGCTGAAGCATGGGGGAGAGATAGTAGTAGAATGGATGTGGAAGATGTGCAGATTGGCCTGGGAGGAAGGTAGAGTCCCGGAGGATTGGAAGTCAGGTATAATTATTCCCTTGTACAAAGGAAAATGGGAAAAAGAAGTGTGTGGTAATCATAGGGGCATTTGTCTTCTTAGTATTATAGGAAAAGTGTATGGTAGGATACTTATTGACAGAGTTAGAGAAAGAACAGAGAAATTAGTTGGAGAAGAACAGGGAGGCTTTAGGAAGGGAAGAGGTTGTGTAGATCAGATATTCATTCTTAGATCTTTAGTGGAAAAGTTTCTAGAGAAGAGAAAGAAGTTGTATGCGGCTTTCATGGATTTGGAGAAAGCATATGACAGGGTGGATAGACAAGGACTGTGGAAAGTGTTAAGAATATATGGAGTAGATAGGAAGTTAATGAATGCTGTGAAGAGTATGTACGATGGTGCGAAGGCTGCAGTGCGTGTGGATGGTGAACTAAGTGAATTTTTCTCTTTGAAGGTTGGGTTGAAACAGGGATGTGTCATGTCTCCATGGTTGTTCAATCTTTACATGGATGGGGTAATAAAAGAGGTACAAGGTAGGGTAGTGGATGTTGGAGTGGCCCTGGTGAAAGGATAGTGTTTGGAAACTCCCTGTACTGTTGTTTGCAGATGATACTGTGTTGTTGAGTGAAGACGAAGGGGAGCTGCAAGGCTTGGTGGATGAGTTTGGGAGAGTGTGTAAGAAACGGAATCTAAAGGTGAAAATAGGGAAGAGTAAAGTGATGGTCTTTGAGAGAGGTGAAGTCCGTGAATGTACAGCGAGGTTGGATGGTGAGGAATTGGAAAATGTGAGTACGTTTAAGTACTTGGGTAGTGTGATGAGTAAGGATGGAGGTCTGGAGGGTGAAGTGCGTGAAAGGGTACAGCAGGGAAAAATGGTTGCTGGTTCTTTGAAAGTAGTGATAAGAAACAGGGAAGTGAGCATGGAAGTGATAAAGTTACTACATGACAGTATTGTGATACCAACTCTAACGTACGGAAGTGAAGCTTGGACGTTGTTGGAAGGACACAAGTCAAGAGTGAGAGCTGTGGAAATTAGTTATTTAAGAGGAGCCTGTGGAGTCACATGGAGAGACAGGCTGACGAATGAGGATATAAAGGAGCGTTGTGGTGTGGATGTGGATGTGATAGGAAGCGTTATGAGGAACACACCGAGGTGGTTTGGCCATGTGGAGAGGATGGAGAATGAAAGACTGACGAAGAGAGTGTATGTGAGTGAGGTGGAGGGGGGAAGAGGGAGGGGGAGGCCGAGGATGAGATGGAGGGATGGGGTGGAGAGGTAGATGAGAGAGGAGGGTGTGAGTTGGGAGCAGGGCAGTGAGATGACGGGGGACAGGGCGACTTGGAGGCGATTTGTTTGTGGCCACCCCAAACGGGATTGAGGCATCTGGCAATAGATAGATAGATAGATAGAAAATATATAAAAACCATAAAAAGAAAAAGAGAGAAACGATGCATAAAACAAACCTACAGTATAAAAGAAACTACCAAAACTAAAACGTGGTGGAAAAATTGAGGTTAAACAAGAACATTATAAAACACAAACTAAAATATGGTAAAGCCCTACAGCTTGTGAAGAAGACCAGAATTCAATACAAAGGAGAAGGTGCCTCCCCCCATAGCACCAGCCTCGTCCCCAAGCACCGAGGAGAGAAGGTACGATCCAATGCTGTTTCGGCATCTGGAAAGGTACTGCCGATGAAGGTCCCCAAGACTGGGGCATTCCACAAGAATATGCCATACAGTCAAAGGAACCAGACAGTCGTCGTCACAACAGGAGGGGACGCCCTCTCCATTAAAAAAACCATGAGTCAGCCTGGTGTGGCCAATCCGGAGGTGGGTCAAAGCTGTTTCCCACTTTCGTGATAGTCCCACATACCCCCCATCGCCCAGGTTCCGACGAATGCTGCGGAGTTTGTTCGCCCCTACTGCATCCCACCTTCTCCGCCAACAGAGATGAACAGCCTCCACAGTGGTTGTACATAAATCCTCAGATGGGACACGGAAATGAGGAGAGGAAGGGCGAGAGGCAGGAGCTCTAGCCAAAGAGTCAGCACGCTCATTGCCCACGACCCCCACATGTGCAGGGACCCAACACAGTTGTACAGAGTATCCTCGTCTACCTAATAAGTACAGCCATTCCAAGACAGACAGGACTAGGGGATGTGATGGAAAGCTACGAGACAAAGCTTGTAATGCACTGGCCGAGTTACTAAAAATGGTAAAAGAAGCTGGAGGAAAACTAAAAAATCAACTGCAACTAATATGGCAGTAATTTCAGCGGTAAAAACAGTCACGAAAAATGACACCAAAGCCTGTCCCCTCACGGGATTTAAAGCCATCAGTATATACAGGAACTGAGTCACTGTGAGCAGAGGCGTGTTCTAAAAAACAGGATAAAGCTGCCTGTGAGGAGAGGGAGGCTTTCCTTTCATGAAAGTAATCACATGGTTGTACCTCTGGAAGAAGCCAGGGAGCGACTCACGGGACACGCATAGGGCAAACAGGGTAGGACTGAACACCCAACTCCCCCATGGCAGTCCTAGCTCTGTACCCAAACGGGTGTGGATAAGTGAGGGTGGGTGTTATACTCGTAAAAGGACAGAAGAGTGACCTCGGAGATAGCCTTACAACTCAGTGAGGCCGGAAGATGGTGTCAACACTGTACTATTAAGGACTGCCTGTAGAGATCCAGTGGCGGTTCGTTTGCATCAACCAACAGACTTTCAATCGGAGAAGACCGGAAAGCCCCAGTTGACAAATGAATCCCAGCATGATGGACCGAATTTAGTGGCCGCAGCCTTGCCTCAGTAGCAGAAGAGTATATCACACACCCATGGTCAAATTTGCTCCTTACTAAGGCACGGTAAAGGTGGAGGAGGATGGTTCTGTCAGCGCCCCAAGACAAGTGAGAGAGAGTCCGTAGGAGAGATAGGGCACTGAGGCACGATAGTCATAAAGAACGGATATGTGGTATCCACATCAGTCTCCTGTCAAAAACAAGACCAAGAAACCTTGTCTCATCCACACATCACACCCTGTGGCCATATAACTGGAGATCTGGGTCTGGGTGTACACCTCTCAATCGGCAGAAATGCAAGGCCACCATCTTCGTTGGGGAGAAATGGAAGCCGTGCATGGTGGCCCACTGAAAGACCCTGTCCAGAGCGATCTGCATGCAGCGTTCAGCAACGGACATTCGGGAAGCAGCATCCCATAGAGCCAAATCATCAACATACAGAGAGGCTGACACCCCTTCTGGAATTGAGGACACAATACCGTCCAAAGCTAGAGTGAAAAGGGTCACACTGAGGACACTTCCTTGAGGCACCCCTTCCTCCTGAGGGTACGAAGGAGACAGGGTGACACCAACCCTAACCCTGAATGAGTAGTCGTGCAGAAAATTTACTATAAATAGGGGCAGCCTGCCACGTAAACCTAAAGAATGGAGTCATTGGAAGATACCAAACCGCCATGTAGTATCGTATGCCTTTTCTAGGTCAAAGAAAACGCACACCAGATGCTGCTGCCTAGCAAAAGCATCACAAGCTGCAGCCTCAAGACGGACCAGTGCATCTGTTGTTGAGTGATATTTTCGAAAACCAGACTGACACAGAGAGAGACATTCATTCCTTACTAGGAAATACATTAGGTGAGTGTTGACCATTTTCTCAAATAATTTACACAGGCAAGATGTTAAGGCAATTGGCCGATATTCCAGGGGACTGAAACCTGCCTTCCCCGGCTTTTGGAATGGCAGGACAGTAGCCTCACGCCAAGAGGAGGGAAGAGAAGATTCCTTCCAGATTCTATTAAAAAGGCTGAGGAAAAAAGACAGTGCTTCATTATTCAGGTGTCGAAGCATTGCGTAGGGAATATCATCTGGCCTGGGTGAGGTGTCATGACAGAGGGCAAGGACAGACTGGAGTTCACGACAGGAGAAAGGGAGGTTGTAGGACTCCACATTCCCAGAATGGAAGTCCAACACCCTTGCCTCTTCTATCTCCCATTGTCTGGCAAAAATTGGTGAGCTAGTGTCTTTCTGACTGATTGCTGCAAAGCTAGATGCAAAAATATCAGCTACAGCTGCAGGGTCACCAACAGGCTCACCGTTAGACATCAGCACAGGGGACCTGCTTTGAGTGAATTTTCCTGGGATCTTTTGCACCTTCTTCCACGCCTAAGACACTGGAGTCTTTGAGTTAACGGATGACACATAAGCCATCCAAGAGTCCTGCCTAGCTTGTTTCAGTACCCGATGAGCTTTATCCCATGCCCTTCTGAACTCGGCAAGATTATGCTCTGTTCTGCATCTAAGATAACGGGAGAAAGTTAACTTCTTAGCACGTACAGCAACACTGCAATCCTCATTCCACCATGGGACAGGTTGATAGTAGTACATGCCAGAGGTTTTAGGAACAGCATGAAGGGCAGCAGAATGCAGAATGGAGGTAAAGAACGAGACAGCCTCATCAATATGCAGAAAGTCTTTAACTGAGACATCAAAAGAAATCAGAAAAGAGAAAAGGGACCAGTCCGCCTTATCCAATCTCCACCTCGGTAGACGGGAACGGGGACTAGATACTGCTGCAGTAAGGAGGATGGGAAAGTGATCACTTCCATGGAGATCCTCCATAACCTTCCAGGTAAAGTCCAGGAGACGGTCAGGAGAGCAGATGGAGAGGTCAATTGCAGTAAATGAACGTGTTTGGGGGTGAAAATGTGTAAACGCCCCAGTATTGAACAGGGCAAGATCCTCATCCTCCACTAAGGATGCCAGCAAACTCCCACTTTGGTTGACAAGACAGTCACCCCACAAAGGGTGGCGACCATTAAAGTCCCCCAAAAGAAGAAAGGGCGTAGGTAACTGGCCAAGAAGATTCTCAAGTTCCACCCTACTGACTGCTGTGTTGGGTGGTAAATAAATGGAACATTCTGTGTACCAGCAGTGGGCATACAACGCACAGCAACACACTGGAGGTCAGAATGGAGGTGGACTGGCCGATGAGGGATGTCAGCTCTCACCAAAACAGCACTACCCCCAACGGGACCCTGGGTTGGCGCTGAGTAAAAAGCATTGTACCCAGGTGGTGCATGGGGAGTGGCAAACCCTACAAGAGTTTCCTGGAGACACACACACACAAAGGGGAACAAGTCAGCAGGGTCCGCAGCTCCTCCCAATTACTGCGCAGCCCTCTACAATTCCAATGTAGTATACTGGCTGAGAATGCCATAGTACCTATATTGAAGGAAGAATCAGGATAAGAGGCGAGGCAACCTTGCCCCCCCAGCAGGTTTGGACTGATGCTTATGAAAGCCCTTTCGAGGAGCCTGCCCAGCACCAGAAACTCACACCCTCTGCTTAACATCTGACGGCAAACGTGAAGATGAGGAAGTCATTTTTACTACACTCTTTCTTGGAGTGGGTATACCAGTTTGTTTGAAAGGGGGCTTGGGGGCCGCCTTTAGAGATGTAGGACAGCCAGTGGCCTCACCAGAAGCCCCAAAAGTGGAAGTAGAGTCCTCGGGACTCGAATCATTTGGGGAAGCCATCCTATGCATCAGATGTGAAGCACCAATGTGCTGTCCAACAACCTCCCCAGGTGCGGACCGGATCAGAGCTGAACCATCAGCTTCAGCTGTCACCTGGCTAGATCCCTCAGCCTGCTGGACAGAGGGAACAAGAGAGGTGTTGACAGAAGGGTCAACAACAGAGACCTTAGGTGGCCGGTCTTTATGTTCAGAGGACTCTGATAAACAACGATGACGTTTGCCAGGGACAGATGGAGCCTCGGGCATACTGGCTATGACGGGAGAGGGAGTCCGGTCAATGTGGACATCGGCCACCACCACAGAAGTGTGCTAGTCGTCAGCCACCGAAGTGGGGGCAGAAACAGTCGGAGTAGCAGTCAGGCAAACATCATTCTTACCAGCAGTACTAACACTGGGGACAGCATTCTGTGTATCACGAGCTGAAGGAGTGGGTACTGGAATCGGTCGAAGCTGCCTCTGAGATACATGGTGATGCACTGATGTCAGAAGCATAAGTAACTCCCGGGTGAAAAAAGAGCGTCTGGGCTATCCTCTTTGCTTCAGGAAATGAAACCCTCTCTCGTGTATGAATGGACAAAATCTCCCTTTCCAGGCATTATCATGGACAGCTCTTAGAAGACACGGCATGAGGACCTCCACAGTGATACAGTAGCATTTAAGGGTTCCTGGGCAGTCACTGGTATGACTTGGTCCGCCACATGAGATGTAAACACCAGGAAGGCCAGCTTGTGCATGACGGCAAAAGCAGCTAACACGCCCATACCCCTGACAGTGGAAACACCTCTTTGGGGTTGGAACATAGGGCTTCACAGGAAGAGAAAGCCAGGCCAGTTTCACAGCTGTAGGCAATGTTATCCTATCATATGTCAGGAACAATGTCGGTGTTGGGGTCAAAATACCTTCGGTTTTCTTTTGAAGGCACTCTACTTTCACCCCGCCAGAAGACTTCGGTTCCTCTAACAATCATGCCTCTGAGTATCGGAGGTCATGAGAAAAAATAGTTCCCTTGCACTGGTTAAAAGTGGTATGTGGTATGCAGGAAACATTAGCTCTCTTCCGGGGAGGACACCTCGATAAGGATGCTTCCATCCCCCTGAGAACATATTTTAGGTTCACTCCCACATGCAGACAATATGGCGCGGTTCAAATCGAAAATGTCCATATCTAGCACTTACCTACCTACCTAGGGCTTCAGCACTAGATATTTTTTATAAGTTTGGGCACCATTTCGTTTTGTACGAACCCCAGAGTCGAACCAGCCCTAAGAGACCTCCTAGTCCCAGTTGAGTGCTGGTGCAGAGGAGGGAAGTCTCCAGGGGCCTGGAAAGGCTCCAGGGTGGCAATAAGGGAGGTGCAGTCAGTAGGATGTCCGGGGACAGACGCAGTGTCATCAACAAGAGCCTGATTTTTTGTGACACTCTCCATTTAGCAATCAAAAAACCTTCATTTCCCCACCCCTCCACCCATCACAGAGCCCAACAAGGGGAGGTCGTATGCCAGGGACAACACCACTGGTTACCCCAGAGGTAGAAGGAGAGTATATGTGGGTAACCACAAGGGGACCTAGGCAAGGATGACTCCAGGATGATAGGAGCCACCAGGTCCCCCAGTGCCCACTTGACCCTAGCCAATGCATGACCAGCCGATTGACCTGGCCAGGCCCGACCAGGCCGCCCATCTAGCCAGAATAAGGGACCAACGAGGTGTATTGCTAGCTGCAGGGCGCATCGTGCAGCATCGCTCAACCTACAGGACTCCTATCTCCCAGCATTACAGGACGCCACGCACGGCAAACACGTGGGGAGGCAACAGTCCCGCCCTAGATGGCAAATGGGCAGGGACTAACATCACCAGCAGGCCTCCTCCACCAGTGATGTAGGGGGTGCTTGGTCCATGAGGCCGACAAATACCGAACCCTACAAAGGTAGGCATGCCTCCAAAGTAAGTGGCACCGCCAACCACGCTTCAAGCCCTGCCACCACGTCAAGGTGACCCCCTGCAGTGGGGTGGTTGCAGAGAAGATGAGGTCTGAGATCTTGGATGAGTCCCATAACCAGATCACTGGTGGGCAGTGAAGAAAACTCTAAGCCAGCTGCAATAGAGGTTCTACTGGGTTGGCATGTGTCAGGATGCTGGAGAGTGGTGTCAGGCCTGCGATGTATGCTGTGACAAGAATGGACCCAAGAAACTTGGTTATGCCCCTCTCCAGCTGTACCAAGTGGGTGCACCGATGAATAGAGTCACAGTGGGCATTACTGAACCTCTGCCACTACTGAAAAAGGAAACCATGGACTACTCCACAAAGTGGCCAGAAGCCTATGCCATCCCTGATCAAGAGGCTGTGACTGTTGCTCAGGTGTTGGTTGACCAGTTTTTCTATCATTTGAGGATGTCACATGAGCCACATTTAGACCAGGGTAGGAACTTCGAGTCTGCTGTGTTCCTTGATTGCTGCAAGTTATTGGGGATCAAGAAGACCTGGACGACTCCACTAAGGCCACAGTCAGATGGGCTGGTGGAGAAATTCAAGTGGACCCTGGGACAAGAACTGACCAAGTACTGTGTAGAGGGACAAACAGAATGGGACCAGAAATTACCTGCATTGCTGATGGCATATCAGTCTGCATCCCATGAGTCTACTGGCTACACCCCTGCAAAACTGATGTTGGGCCACAAGTTATGTTTACCTGTTGACTTGTTAATGGGAAGGACACCTGGTGAAGAGCTGCCTACAGACACCTCTAGCTATGCAAAGTATTGTCAGGAAAGGCTGGCTGAGGTACATCATCAAGTGCGAGGAGCCCTCAAGTTTTCAGAAAAGATGATGAAGTGCAAGTATGATGTCAAGGCAAGTGAGGTGAGCTTCAAGGATGGTGACAAAGTTTGGTTATACAATCCTCAGCGAAAAAAGGGACAGTCACCAAAGCTGCAGAGCCCATGGGACGGGCCTTATGCTGTGTTGGACCGCCTATCGTACGTAATGTATCGGATTCAGCGAGGCAGGAAGTCTTGCCCGAAGGTGGTACACGTGAATCGTCTGTGGCAGTACCATAGGACAGGACAGTACAGCTGGGATGTCTCCGAGGAATCGTGCTCGCCCGCAGCCGAAGATGTTGAGAACCAAGGAGCTGAAGTGCAAGAGGATGGTGACAGTTTCCCAAGAGAAGAAGTGAATCAGGAAGAGGACCAAGACATTCCTGAAGGAGTGGACTGTGTGGAGGAGCGAGGACGTCGTCAGAAGTGGCATAGAAGAAGACCGGATAAGTTGAAGGATTATTTTATGTATAGTTAGATGTTTCACTAGGATTAAGGTTTGTGTTTGTATATACTGTGTAGTTTTGTCGGGATGGCAAAGGACTAGGAAGAGGGTAGTGTTAAGAAGCGAGGTTTGCCGGTTAGATAGCGGAGATGTTTCTCAACACTTCTCGTACCATAGGCTGGTTGTGGTACGAGTCAGAGTTGCCAGTTTGCCTGCTGTTTGTGAGCGTAGTTGTTTCGTAAGTTATGCATTAATTTTTACGCTCTTTTCCTTCATAATGTTTTATTTAAGTGATTGTAAATTATGTAATTGAAATTAAGCGAGTATGGTAAATAATTTACAGTGTTATGTAATGTAAGAAAACTGGCATGTTTTGGTTGTCTCCGAGTTCTCTTTCTAGAATACCCCAGAACTGTGGAAAAATGTTGAAGTTTCTCCAGTAATGCAAGCTTATATAAAAATGGGGAAAAGACTAGTTCAAGGTTTAGTCAGTTTTCAGTTCAGTTTCAGTGTAGTGCAGTGTCAGTTTGTAAATTATATTTTCCCTGCTTGTGAAAACAGTGAAGTGTTGTCAAGCATTACGGTAAGTGTAATAGCAGTTAGTAATTTTTATATAGCTCCAGTGCTTGTAAGAATGGCGAAGTGAAATTGGAAAATAAAGAGTGTGAACTTTAAAGAGCCAGTGTTTATTGTCGCCTCAGCTGATCTTGTGTACTGTACACCTAAGGGCTGACCATAGGAAGAACAACTCAATAGGCAACGTCCTTCCTATACTGAACTACTGCTGTTGGAGCCTGTGGCAGTGTGGGGTGGGAATGCAACAATATATATATATATATATATATATACACACACAGTAAAATCTCATATTTCGCTGGACATATGTACCCAAAAACCGCATCTAAATTCAAAACATCGAAATTTAAACTGAACTTCTTTTGGGAAAAATCAGTTTGGGTCCGGGGCCTCCAATCCTAACTCCCTAAAATAATGATTTTTTGCACCCCCTCCTGTAAACTTTATGAACTATAATTGTGGTTAAGTAACTGTAGTTCTGCATTGTATTGCCATACTGTCAGCAAGTGTATAATTGGCGTATTTCTGCCCTTTCCTGCACTGCCAATTCTCCTTTGGCTGCAAAGATTTAGAGGTGCCAGGCTCCTCTCGTACATCACCACAGCTACCCAAAGAACCACTCTTGCTTGCCATTTTGAAACAGGTAAGTTGCGATCATAATACAAAGAAAATACATACAACTAAATTGCAGTGAAATGCATGTCCACATATGGTTAGGCTCATACTTTTTCTTATAATTTTCATTCACTTCTAGCATTTTGCTTCGCATCAAAAATATTATCTTTGCTTGTTTTGGTTATAGTCTGGCCCTGAGAGCACATGTTACATACGATATTAGGTTAGGTTCATACTTTTTCTTATAATTTTCCTTCACTTCTAGCATTTTGGTTCACATCAAACATATTGTCTTTGCTTGTTTTGGTTAGAGTCTGGCCCTCAAAGCATTGAAATTCGCAAATTTGCATCGAGAAGTAAGGAAGGCAGACCACTCCAAAATGCATCGAAATTTGATTATGCGAATTCTAAACTGTTGAAATTTGAGATTTTACTGTACACACACACACACACACACACATATATATATATATATATATATATATATATATATATATATATATACAGTAATCCCTCTACTTTCCAGACGCCCACTTACCGGACATCCTTACTTACCGGACATAATCGTCCCGGGATCCAATATTCCCAAAATGGTCCGAAAACCGCAAAAAATCGAAAAAAAAAACGATTCTTTCCCGCCCATAATTTGAACTTGGCACGCGCGGCGCGGGATAGCTTTGTTGTGGTGCCTCATTCCTCCGATGGCTGCTAGAACGCCCCTGCATCCACCCCACTTTCCGCCCGTCTCTTGTCATGAGTGAACGCTTGTCGTCATGGCTGCCCACATGCTCGCTTTTGTGGTGGTGCCTTACCTGCTGCAGGCACTCCTGCTGCTCTCGTGCCTCTCCTTCGTATGTGTGATGATGGCCCCGCCACCTGAGAAGAGGAAGAGAGTCGTTTTGACTCTGAAGAAGCGGGAGATATTGGAGAAAGTAGATGCGGGTTGGTCTTCGTCACGCATCCTCCGTGAGTTCAACCTGGCCCGATACTTTGACATGAAGAGATCCCGAGACAAACTCATGCAGTAAATGGCTGACTTTTTGTCGAAAAGCAAACGCAATGTGGAGAGGAAGATGATGTTTACTCCCAAGTTTGTTGAGGTCGACCGCTCCACATTGATTTGGTATCGACAACATCGTGCTGCTGGTGTGATGGTACGTGGTACGGAGCTGAAGGCTGCTGCTGAGAAGTTCGCAAGGCTTCAAGACACCCTAGACTTCAAGGCATCTGAGGGTTGGCTCTTCTCGTTCAAGTTATGACATGGCCTTACCAACCATAAGTCTCATGGCAAAGCTTTGGAAGCTAACGAGGATGGAGTAGAGGAGTTTCTGCACAAGGTGAAGGGCTTGATCGACAGGGAGGGCCTCACTCTCGGTCAAGTCTACAACGCTGATGAAACTGGTTTATTCTATCGCTCTTTGCCTACGAACACTCTAGCTGAGGAGACAGAGAAGCGTGTACCTGGCCGCAAGCTCTCCAAGCAACGGATATCTGCTTTGTGTTGTGCCAATGCTAACAGCATGCACCAGCTTAAGCCCGTTATTGTTGGCCGTGCAAAGCAGCCTCATTGTCTTCATGGGGTGATGGATGTCCTTCCTGTCATCTGGTACCATTCCTTGAAGGCATGGTTCACAGCCCACATCTTCAAAGACTGGTTCCACTGCCATTTCGTCAAGGAGGTCATACATTACCAGACGGAGAAACTGGGAATCCCACACGACCAGGTAAAGGCCCTCCTTCTCGACAGTGCACCTGCCCACCCGTGCAACAAGGACTTGGTGGCTGAGAATGGCCGCATTAGGTGCATGTTTCTGCCACCTAATACTACTGCTCTCATCCAACCAATGGACCAAGGAGTAATCATGGAAACAAAGCACCTATACCGACGGAAGTTCCTGAACGAGATGATGGTTGTTCTCGAGGACGAGGACGAGCGTAGGGAGGGACGGGACACGTGAGGCCAGCGGACTTTGGAAAACCTTCGCCGCTACAACATCAAGTCTGCCATTTACAACTGGGCCAGTGCATGGAAGGAAATCCCTGTCAAGACTCTAGAAAATGGTTGGTCTCGTCTGCTTCTCGGAACGGATGTGGAGCATGATTTCCTAGGTTTCAACGTGGATGACTTCCATGCAAGTCTACGTGCGCACGGCGATGATGTTGATGTGGACGAAGTGCGTGAGTGGTTGGATTACGATGAGGGCGATCCTGGGTATCAGACCCTGTCTGATATCGAGATCGCATCTTCAGTTGCAGGTGTCAGTACCCAGCTTGAAGATTCTGACGAAGATGGCGACGATGATGCGGACTCCTCTCAGCATGACACAACTCCAGCCATCCCCAAGCTGAGCACATTCCAGAAACACCTAGAGTTCGTTCTGGACTACCTGAAACACCTGGACTGCAACAGGGAGATGGGGCCCTTGGGACTTGTGGAGGAATTTCGTGCTTTCAGGCAGCGCATCATAAATCGTCAGAATCGTCGTTCCTTGCATCAATCAACGATTGACAGCTTTTTCAGGCCCTTGACCCCAGCTGTGCCCAGCCCTGGCTCCACTCCATTGCCTCCCCAAGACAGGCCCTCATGCTCCAAGCCACAGCCCAGCACATCAGCCACGGTGGAGTCACTGCTAGACATGAGTTTGCGTCTATCTTCTGAGTCGTCTGCAGTGGGTACGCCATCACTACGACCCAGCGACGCACCCCTAGGTCACCTCCCAGCGATACTCTCAGACTCTGACAGTGATTAAATGGCAAGAACTTCTCCACTAGACCACACGGGTATTTAGTGTTGTGCAGTGAAAGAAAAACAGTGCATACAGTATTGTTAAGAAATTAGAAATTTGAGTGAAAAGACAAACAATTTTTGGACTAAATTTAACTTAAATAAACTTGTGTGATTTGTTTTGAAATTGGTTTTATGAGTGGAAAGACTTAAAGTGCAGAGTGCAACACTTATTAAGTTACAATGGAGCATAAGTAAGACAAGAGTGCGCAGTGTGAAGAGAATGGACTTCTGAGTGCGAATGACTAAGTTAAGTGCAAGACTTCATGAACAGTGTACTGCAAGTGCTTCAGGAAATCCTTCCTACTGTCAGAGTCTGAGAGGAGGCAGTTATTCATTGAGATGGCCATGGACTTGCTGTAAGTAGGCAGAATGTTTCATACTGTGCTGTACTGTATTTTCCATACTGTACTTACCTCAAACACCTCATTTCACTCTTTTATGTCCCTTATTGGTGTGAATATGTAGTGTCTTAGGTGCTATGCATGTGCAGTAGGGAGGTGTTTTTCTGAGTTAGGCTAGGTTAGGGTCCATAAATACCAGTCCAGGAGCCAGGGACTTGTAAGTACCCAGAATGTTTAATATTGTATAAACCTACCTCAAAAACCTCATTTTATGGTTCTTTTGCATTTATTTCAGTCTTTTATGTCCCTTATTGGTGTGATTTGGGTCTTAATTAGGTGCTATGTATGTCCAGAGGGAGTTGTATATGTGTTTTTCAGAGTCAGGGTCCATAAGTACAAGTCCAGGAGGCTGGTGCCCACTATCCAGACAGGACCACTTTCCGGACATGCCTTTGGCTCTATTACGTCGGATAGTGGAGGGATTACTTAACATAGATACATATAAATATATATATATCTATATATATATATATATATATATATATATAAAACATATATATATATATATATATATATATATATTTATATATATATATATATATATATATATATATATATATATATATATGTATCTATGTTAAGTAATCCCTCCGAGGCATGTTGACGCGAATTGCGTTCATTGTAGTTTGGCATGTAAACGCACATAGACATGAATCGCGTTGTTAAGAAGAAAAAACGCCGTCAAAATGAAAGTTTTCAGCTGATTTGCGTCAAATTTTGGTGCATTCTAGTGGATGTGTCTCTTCCACGGTAAACACTTGGCAACACTGTAACTGCTTTGATGAGAGAATGCACAGCAGAAAAACCTTAGTATCTCACGATCAGTTAGGCTGAAGTGTAGCGCTGCTGTCTTTCATCTCTTTAAATCTGCTATTTTCCCTCTCCCCCCTGAGGCAGAAGCCATTATTGAAATATTGTGATTGTACAGTGTTTTTTTACTATAATATGAAGTGATTGTGTCTATATTGTTTGTAAAACATTGGGGCCCGTTATCAGCCATTAGGCCTAGAGGCAGGAGTGTGGTTTGTTATAATGGGGTTTCCACTCTGCTTCACCCTGCCCGTAAATGATGTGAGTATTTTACCTTTGTAGTGAAGCCAATACTTATATTTTGTGAAACATATAGTGCCTGGATTAGTGAAATAACTGACCTACCATAGCAGGCATTATGTACGCCATAGAGATAGTCGCTAAGGAAACAAGCAGTCAAGTACGCCATAGAGTCAGGAAGGGATTAAAAGAAGAGGTTGGGATGGAATCATGTGATAGTGTTTTATACTGCATATGGTTTAGTTTGAAATATACGTATAAAATAGTGCAGCGAGTGTTGAGAAATATTGCATGCACTGACTGACTTAGGTCAAACCTAGCACAAGTATCAGACAACAAATACGCCACAGTCACAGACTTCAGTGAAAATGTATTGTACCAATCTCAGACAGTGCTATATTGCGTATTTTTTAGTGTGAAACATACATATAGTGCAGCAAGTGTTCACCGAGAAATACTGCATGCATTGACTGACTTAGCGAAAACCTAGCACAAGTATCAGAGACAACAAATATGCCACACAATCACAGACTTCAGTGAAAAGGTATTGTACCAATCTCAGACAGTGCAATATTGCGTATATTCTAGCGTGAAACATAAGAATAAAATAGTGCAGCAAGTGTTCACTGAGAAATATTGCGTGCATTGACTGACTTAGCAAAAACCTAGCACAAGGATCAGAGACAAGAAATATGTCACACATATATACACATATGTCGTGCAGCGAATGTTCGTGGAGAAATCTGTTGTGTGCATCACATGTATTAGGCAAATGTAGTGCAAGGAGGGGAGAACAAAATATGCCACACACATGTTATGAGTCCATATTATATTTACAAATCATACTAGATAGATAGATAAATAGACAGATAGACAGCTCTATGCGAGCCTGGGAATGGGAAATGATCTTGCAAGTTACACTGAGGAAAAGCTGACGACAGACTAGGAAGTAGCCACTCAGGAGATGATGCAGTTAGTTTGTCAGCGATCACCAGGTGAACACACATACACACATACTCACACACAGGCTTCTAGAACTTTCCAACCACAGGGAACACACGTGATACGACTCCTGTTTCACCAGAATTTAGGAAAGAGAGCTCAGATGGAAGCTAGCCATAGAACAGGCAGGTCGTAGGGAGAAGGGCTTAGCAACATGGGCAAGAGGAGAGAGAGAGAGAGAGAGAGAGACAGGAGGTAGCAGGCGGGACTCTACTTAACTTCACTCGTGTGAGAGACTTGTTAATATTTCCATGACAAATAAAAATTCTTTACCTCTCCTGTCATTGAAAGACAAATGGGAAAGAAGATTATCTACTTACAAAGCTACTCAAGTATAACAACCGCTCGTCCACAAGTCTAATATATATAACTCCACTACAAGTAACTACAAAGTCTTTTTTATGACATTTGGTAGCAGCAAAAAGAACGCACCTCGTCTTTGAATCAACAGTGAATTTCTACAAAAGCAGGCGACACTCTACAAGATTAACTTCAGTTCTACAGTGAACGAACTACACTATAACCATCTACAATCAACTACAAGTAACAACTCTATGAGTCGTCTGTATAATCTTCTACACGCACCTACAAGTAGCGGCAGTCTTCATCCTACAACGAGTAAATCACAAGAAAAACGGACCAAGAATACATCAAGTAAGAAAATAGAAAAGAAACAAACGAAGAGTGAGACACGACTCATAACTCATAACCACCAGACCTCATCCTCCTCTCTCTGCTACATCCACCCAACCTCCACCGCTGACGCAGGAGTGAAGAGGTCAAGACGACGAAGCAAATACCAAGTCCATATTCACAACTCATCCTACTCGCTCATCTTCACTCAAGTTACTCATCGCTACTCATTTACTCACCACAGCTACCAGTGTGGGAAGTCGACGTCATCATGCGTGCTTGCTGAAAAGACGCCACGTCAGTCAACTCACCACCTGCACCATCACTAACACCATTCCCACCACGGTAAAAATTAGTGAGTTACATAGTTACTTCATTTATACAATACACAGTGATAGACAGTAAGCTTCTGCACAAACATATAAAACGTGCTGTATAGTTACAACTTAAATACATATACCTACTTCAGTTATCTTCATAACTTCATCATTAAATACTTGCACCAACAAAAAATATTCTACACTGTATATATTCATTCATTTATTATAGCATTTATTTACTACCAACGAGTGTTACCATTTATACCTACATAAAATACGTGTTTCATACATACAGCTAGACATTATTAGATCTACAAAGTGATAAAGAAAATATACCATCACAGTTACTCAGTGAGCGATTAAAAGAGCTGTATTAAACATTTATTAATTAAAGCTACCTAGTGGAAACAGATAAATTAAGTTACAAGGTAAACTAGAGAAAAAAAAATGGCCAACACAAATGACGTTAGCAAGAGTGAACATCTTCAACACAATCGTGAAGACAATGATTTCCACACAGTGCTGACACACATATTACCCACGATAGGTACAAGTGAACAACAAGTCAGTGTATATAGTTAATACTGTATATAGTGTATATTTTTTTTATATAAAATAACAAAATATGGGGCTATATAATATCATTTTCAGTAATACCTGTGCAATATAAACTAAACTTTAAAAAAGTATCCCAAGGAAATTAGCCAGTAATTATGCAACCATGAACAACATAGAAAAAGCGTACACAAGCGAAGAAAAACAAACTATAGAAAATCAATACATACAAAAAAAAAAAAAAAAAAGTAAGAAAGAAAAAAGAGAGAAATAGAGTAAGATCACATAACAAACAAATGAAAATAAGTGTAAGTGTTTTTTTTTTTTTTTTAATAACAGAACGGAGGAAGGAAAAACAAATTGGGGAAAAAAAAAAATCCATACACCAGACTACTGGTGTCCTCCATTCATAAAATATCTGTAACAGTTAGACTTGAACAGTTGTGGGTTGAAATTTGGAGGAAAACAACTCTGGGGAAGCGAGTTCCAGAGAGATGCAGTTCGGGGTATGAAAGAATTCTGATAGGCAGAAGTTCTGCAATATGGTTGAGAGAATTCCAGTCATGAGCGCTACCAGAAGCCCGTGTAGCACGAGGGAAGGCATGGAGAGGCGGCACCATGGACGCAACCTCGTCTGAGCACTTGCCAAAAAAATATCTGTAAAATAATGCAAGGGAGGCAACATTCCTTCTTACTTGCTGGGGAGGTAGTTTATATGTAATGGCAGGGTTGTTAATGATTCTAACAGCTTTATTCTGAATTTTGTCCAGTTGTCTCAATGCAACCTCTCCACAACCATTCCACAAGGGTGAGCAATATTCAAGCTGAGAGCGCACATGACTCTTATAAATTATAGCTAACTGCTCATCGGTGAAGAAGTTACGGACTTTGTACAATAATCCAAGTTTCCTTGAGGCGGCCTTAGCAAGTGATCTGACATGAGAGGTCCAGTTGAGGGCACTGTTAAGTGAGACACCAAGAGTTTCAATACTTTTGGAGATGGGAACATTAGTAGCACTGAAGGTAATGCACGAATATGGCAATATCTGTCCATTAGTAAACTGTATATATTTAGTTTTACTAGCATTAAAAGAGACAAGGTTGTTTTGTCCCCATTCACTGATTGTAGCTAGATCTTGATTTATGGAGATGGCTGTACTGAGCTGAGAGGTAGAGATATTAGACTTTGCAAATGGATGTCTGAGTGTGAATGAACTATGTAGTGTTGAGTCACCTGCACATGAGTGAACGGGATTGTGAGTGACAGATAAGAGATCATTAATATGAACCAGAAATAGGGTTGGCGCCAGAACTGATCCCTGCGGCACACCGGCGTTAATTGAGTGGAAATTCGAATATACATCATCTACTTTTACTCTCATTTTCCTGTCACTAAAATAAGAAGAAGTCAAAGGAACAAAAGACGTTAGTCCATAGCAAGGCAGTTTGGACAGCAGGGAACGGTGCCATACTCTGTCGAAAGCTTTAGAGATATCAAGAGCTACTGCATGAGTTTCTCCAAAAAGATCAATTGATTGATGGATGGTATGAGTTAAGAGATTGAGTATGTCAATGGTGGATCTTTCGTGGCGAAAACCGTATTGTCTATCACTAATTAAGTTGTTGGATTCAAGATGTTTAACAATATGCTTATTAATTAAAGTTTCAAATACCTTACCAAGAGAAGATGTGACAGCTATTGGTCTGTAATTGGAGGGGTCAGACGAACTTCCTTTCTTCGGAACTGGGTGGATAGTGGCTTCTTTCCATGAATTTGGGAATAAAGAAGTACGTATGCATAGTCTGAATAATTTGGCTAGGACAGAGGCAAGTTCAGGGGAACACTTTTTCAAAACAATTGGAGGAATTCCATCTGGGCCTGGAGCTTTGTTGGTAGGTAAATTGTCTAGGATGGATTTTACGAATCTTGTCTGTATTTTAAATGGGGCAATTTCGGGAGAATCAAGTTCCAGTACTGAGACATTCTGGCTGGTATCATCTATGGTAGAGTTTCTTGCAAAGGTACTAGCAAAGATATCTGCTTTCCCACGTGGGTCTTTTGTAATAATGCCAAAATTTGTAATAATGCCAAATACCACATAAACTACAAACAAAAAAGCAAATTGTTGTCTCCACAAGCAAATGGCATGGCACATCATCACTATCATCGACCGCAGCATGACCGGATTCATATGTCAGGACTGCAATTATTACAATTATGTAACGACAAACGATTGCATTATGTTACATTTGCTACAATTATGTGACTACAAACAATATGTACCATTTATGTAACAGTTGCATTAACAAGATGTAACTTTTATGTAACTTTAACTACAATTATGTAACTACAAACAATATGTACCATTTATGTAACAGTTGCATTAACAAGATGTAACTTTTATGTAACTTTAACTACAATTATGTAACTACAAACGATATGTAACAATTATGTAATGACAAACGATTGCATTATGTTACACTTTACCATTTATGTAACAGTTGCATTAACAAGATGTAACTATTATGTAACTTTAACTACAATTATAAGGCCAAGACACTTATGTAACAGTTGCATTAACAAAATGTAACTACAATTATAAGGCCAACACAATCATGCATTACCACAATATTATGAAACAATTCATAAAATATTACAATTATGTATTACCACAATATTACTACAATATTATGTAAAGTCATACCATTATACCATAATTCTGTATTACCAGAATCATCTTACAAGTTAGGTGAAATATTAGACATTACTAAACGGATAACTCAATATGTAATGTGTAACCTAGCAGTATTGCCATTGCACAATTATATGCGTACGTCTGTTGTACATGCACGTCTTACAAAGTGTCATACAACAACCATTGCATTTATTCAAATATGTATACAACTTGTTTAAAATGTAATATTATTGAATAATTGCTATTTATTATGAATGTTATACGTATACAATATTATAATCAATATTATGTACTAATAGATTAGCATATGTCAATGATAATTGCTGTCGGAGGACCTTCAGCTGTGCGGCCGAGCATATGTTATGAGTCCATATTATATTTACAAATCATACTAGATAGATAGATAAATAGACAGATAGACAGCTCTATGCGAGCCTGGGAATGGGAAACGATCTTGCAAGTTACACTGAGGAAAAGCTGATGACAGACTAGGAAGTAGCCACTCAGGAGATGATGCAGTTAGTTTGTCAGCGATCACCAGGTGAACACACATACACACATACTCACACACAGGCTTCTAGAACTTACCAACCACAGGGAACACACGTGATACGACTCCTGTTTCACCAGAATTTAGGAAAGAGAGCTCAGATGGAGGCTAGCCATAGAACAGGCAGGTCGTAGGGAGAAGGGCTTAGCAACATGGGCAAGAGGAGAGAGAGAGAGAGAGAGAGAGAGAGCGAGACAGGAGGTAGCAGGCGGGACTCTACTTAACTTCACTCGTGTGAGAGACTTGTTAATATTTCCATGACAAATAAAAATAGTCCCATACTATTCTTTACCTCTCCTGTCATTGAAAGACAAATGGGAAAGAAGATTATCTACTTACAAAGCTACTCAAGTATAACAACCGCTCGTCCACAAGTCTAATATATATAACTCCACTACAAGCAACTACAAAGTCCTTTTTATGACACACACACACACACACACACACACACACACACACACACTACATAACTCCTCGTCTTCAAACCCTTCAAGGTTTTGCCAACATCTCAACACCTCTGGAGGAAGTTAGTTATCTGTATTATGTTGATTTGTATATTGACCTATTTCTATATTTCTATATTTTTTACACAAATAAGTATTGTTTTTTACATATACACATATGAGATGGAAGAAAGTTCAGCTTCAGTATCACTACCTAGCAAAAAGACTGGTGGTCATGTCAAGTTTCTGAGAGCACTATCAAAAAGCTTATGATATCTTACGTGTATATTTCGAGTAAAGTGTAAGATAATATAGAGATATTTCCATATAAACAGTTGAGTTTTATTTTAAAAAGTTCTGTAAGTGTGCTTTTACCAAGGTACAGCACGAATAAGCTTGTCGATCACCAACAGCGTTATGCTGCTTAAGGACCATTCCGACAGAGCATTCTTTATAAAGAGATTACCTGTATGCCAGTGAATGCAAAATTATATACATGAAAAACACATCCACATTCTGCTTAACCTTTCTTTACATTTGTATACAACTTCGTAAATGCTATCACTGCTTCTAAACATTGTGAGCCGAAATTAGTAGAATAGTAAGTTAATACATATATAATGTGCATGAAATCAGTTGTTCCACCGTTAGTCTATATTTGCTGAAAAAAGTTAATATGTGTATATAAGAGAATGCCCGAAATACGTTATCTAATGCTACATACATGTCTAATGTAAGCCCCTAACTATTTATAGCTGAATGCAGTTTTTCAGAAATGGTGATTGTTTATTCACATAAGACATTTTGGCAACCCATATGTCAAACAGTGGTTGGGGCTCGTATTGGTTATAATACTGATAATGTAAAGGTAGATTAGAAGTTAAATTAGCTGTCAATACTTTCAAAGTTCAGGCACTTCAGAAATGCTCATTGGATATTGCTGACTCATGACTCGAATGCACACAATATGGCACCAGCATTATCTTTCGTTAAAATGACGTTTGTTTTTTTTCAAATTCATGCTTCTCGTTATGGTATGTGTCCTTGGGCGACTTCTCGTCCTTAAAACACTAGCTACTAAGCTGGAGTTCTTTTTCGTGACCGGAACAAGACATAAAAACTCGGCTGACGAACCTTACACGTATATTACCTTAGTTACAATCAGAATAAGTACAATATTAATAATACACACAAATCAGGTTAAGGGGACATAACTGGACTAGTTGACTCTGGTCCGGATGGGTCTGGGCTGCCTCACAAGTGATGCACGGGCGTGAGAGGTAGCTCGTCAGGTGTGCCTTCCCACAGGAGGCACGGGACTACTGCTGGGGGCTGGATCGTCCGGGATTGGCTGCTGGTCAGCGTGGAGGGAGGTCCTTCCCTAGTGGGGCCTCGGTGGGGAAGGTGGTCCTCTGAGCTGGGACAGAACAGGGCAAGCAGGAGTGCTTGCCTCCACCTGCTCCTGGAAGAGGACTGATTGTTGGCGGGGCTGGGGAGGTCACGCCCCAGAGTCCTAGGGATGCCCCTGGGTGTCTGGGGGTTGTGGTCTCTGCTGGGTCGAGCCACCATCAGGAGCTGCCTGCAGCGTCCCTTCCTTGTAGAGTCTGTCCACTGAGGGCGTCGGCCGGGCACTGGCTGCAGGGCGCTGATCCCCAGGCTTGTGACTGGCCCTCGCCAAAGCTCCTCCAGCTGCAACTCCTCAGGGGAACTGCTCCTGTGGGGAGAGAGAGAAAGGCATCCCGCTCGGCCTCTGGTTGGGTGGTGGGCCGAGCCAGGGACTTCCTCCAGAGGGCAATGGATGAAGGGTATACGGTGGCTGTCCCTTCCTTCCCGATGCGGCTGGTGGCCATCACCACAGTTCCACATGCCCTCAAGACAACAGCCGAAGAGCAGACAGTGGCCGTCTCTTCCTTCCTGGTGCGGCTGGTGGCTGTCACTGCGGTGCTGCTCCCTGAGGAGGTGGCAGACAAAGGGCCTACAGTGGCCATCCCTTCCTTCTCGATGCGTCTGGTGGCCATCACCACAGTTCCACAGGCCCTCAAGACAACAGCCGAAGAGCAGACGGTGGCCATCTCTTCCTTCCCGGTGCGGCTGGTG
Organism: Coenobita brevimanus; assembly: GCF_032717465.1. Classification (NCBI taxonomy): domain Eukaryota; kingdom Metazoa; phylum Arthropoda; class Malacostraca; order Decapoda; family Coenobitidae; genus Coenobita; species Coenobita brevimanus. The sequence continues at coordinate 6,068,556 of NC_136995.1, forward strand.
GCTGTCACTGCGGTGCTGCTCCCTGAGGAGGTGGCAGACAAAGGGCCTACAGTGGCCATCCCTTCCTTCCCAGTGTGGCTGATGGCCATCACTGGGATTCTGCCTTTCTCTGGGTTGTCAGCCGAAGAGCAGACAGTGGCCATCTCTTCCTTCTTGGTGCGGCTGGTGGCCATCACCACGGTGCTGCTCCCAGGAGTGGTTGCAGCTAAAGAGTGGACAGTGGCCTTGTCTTCCTTCCTGGTGCATTTGGTGGCCATCACTGCGGTGCTGCAGGGGACAACAGCTGAAGAGCGGACGGTGGCCATCTCTTCCTTCCCAGTGAGGCTGGTGGCCATCACTGTGGTGCTGCTTGGAACTGTACTGAGACAAGTCCCACCCTGATCCTGGCGAGGGCTGGCCCAGCTGCAGTGTAGTCTGCTGGGGTGGCGTTCCTGCTGGTGGCTGCATTGTGCAGAAGAGGGGCGCAGGGTCGCGGGAGACATAGGCCCGTCTCGTCCGGCCCTTACGCGCTCCCTATGCGCCTCCCCGTGGTCTCCTCCTGGGGTGGGTGTTGGGCCGTGAGTCCTCCCTGGGATGGGTGTTGCGACACCCCTCCCTGGGCTTCCCGTGGGGGTGGGCACTTCATTTCTCATAGACAAAAACTGCTATATTACGTCAGTAATAATCCTTAAAAAAAACTATAAAGGAGCTCACTTAAATGCCAACTCACTCAGTTTTAAGGTAACCAGTATGCAAACGACAGACTGGTAATCAATAAGAAAGACAAAACGTGCCAGTTGTAGAAATGTTTGTTGCCTCTAAACAAAACAAAAGCAGTTTGCTGGGGCAGCATGATGCCCTTCTGTCATAATCAGTCTTTTCTTTTTTTTTTCTTGTCTTTTTTGAGAAATTTGGAATGGTAAGTCTGGTGAGTACTCATTCACCGTGTTGGGGGACGGGACTTAGAACTCAACTAACGGCATTATTATGATTAGTTTCCTCAGCCCCAGATGGGCAGCACATGGGAAGTGTCTCAGTGGCTGATACAGGTGGTTACAGGTGGCAACGGAGACCAACACAAACCCCTCCCCCCTTCTTTTTTAACACCTTTTACGTCGTGAATGAGAGTGTTTTTCATTCAGTTGGGCAAACATTGTTAGTTTTTCCTCGTTCAGGTTGTTTCTTGCTCTCTGGACCCTGCCAAACTTCATCCTTGGGTCTGAAAAGAGGTCGAAACGATGATGATGATGGTTATGATGATGGTTATGATGATGATGATGATGATAATGATGATGATGAAGAGGAGGAAGAGGAGATCTTTTGGCGATAGTCACAATAAAATTCATGCGTTTGAGAGAACATCCAGTTCAAGCTTTTAAGAAAACTTACGTACTTTCATTCTGTACAGACTCTTCTTTATTTTATCACCTTCTTTATTCAGAATATACCATGAGGGTAGATGGATGTGTTGCTTGGTGTGGAGACAGTGGTCGGTTTCGTTGTCTTCTCGGTACAAGGAATTGCTGATTCATCTGTGAAAACACCAAATTTTTCCTTGGTCTGTGTTATTCAGCTATGGTATCATATATACGGTCCAGTCATCAGGTAAGTAGCAGCAAGGTTGAATGGGCAAAGAAAAAGTGCGTATAAAGCAGGTTGTTCACTCAATACAGTCCAGCATATAGTATTAACATACGATAGAGCAAATGCCATTGTAAAAGTGGATGATTGACGTTAGACTAAGCCATGATTGTATTACGCCAAAGTGTGTGATTGGCATGTAGACAGATAGAGTAATAAGCGAGAATACGTGGTCGATCAGTGGCTTTGGTGAAAGGAGGCTCGGATGGGAACTGTATTTCTGTCTGAATATCACTGAGTGCTGCCAGAAAAAGAGGAGCAAAAAGTAAAAACTACAGTATGGTAAATGAATTTTGTACTTTGTCTTAAAGACGTAAAAAGAATGTAATCGTAGATAAAACCAAAGTAATAGTAGAGTCGACAGTACAAGTTCGACCCTCTCAATCTGAGTTAAAGGTGATTTCAGTGGTTCAAATACTTAATATTTATGATACCTTATCGAGGATAAAATAATATATATTTACACGGAGAAAACATTTATGTGCAACTGACACAGCCATGCTATTAATTAATGTCTACCTCTAGTGCATGAAGATGTTCAATTAGGGACTTGGGTACGGAAGATTATCTCTAGCAGTTGTATGAAACTTAATGGTAAATTTGCAACACTAAAGACCAGGTAACGACAGCAGTGATCACATTTACATACTAATAAATAAATTAATAAACAAGAATGCATATCGAAACTACATATTTCAAGGGCAGTCATGTTTGTCTTTTGGCCAGCTCAAGCTTCCCTTATTGTTAGCCACGTTTTCTTGCTTGGTTTCTTCTTGTCCAGCTCCATATTTCCCTTATTGTTAGTCACATTTTCTTTCTTTCTTTTTTATTTAATTGTGGCAGGCACTTCCACCCTTCAGAAATGACAGATTCCGATCAAACATAGAAATACTGACCAACTTATGATCTACATGTGTCCGCAAGGTTTTGGCTGCTAGGCAACTACCCGTTGCCTGGCAGTGGTCGATAAACCGCTTTATTCGTACTTTTCACGTTTTGAGCTATATAAGCATTACTAATGGCCGCAGAAAGCTTTGACTTCTTTAGGCGTAATCTTGAGGTCATTCTCTATCAAAAATGTGCCATCCATTTTCCTCCTCTCCTCTAGTTTTCGAGTGGCAACTCTGCGTAGATTGGCCTCAGTGTCCCTAGGAACCAGTGCCAGTTTCCAAAAATGCCTCTCAAATACCCCAGCGGCTCTTTGGCATTCAGTGAGCGTTTGCATGCTGATAAATACTGAATAGTACTACAGCTTTCTATTGTACACCTATATGCTACATTGGCCAGGTCAGGACTCAGGGGTCATCAAAAGTGAAAACGCGGAAAATAGCTAAAATCACGACCATGCTCACGCGAAATGCTAAGGCTCTGAACATTATTAAGCCAGGGCCATGATTCTTGGAGGGAATGTTGTACTGGAATACCTCCATACAAAAATAACATTTAGTGTCGAAACCTACTTCCAGTTGCTGGCAGCGCCACCTGTACCACCGGTGGGCCATTCTGCGAATTTCAAGTTCCTGAGCTCCATAGTGCGTGGATGGAATCGAATGTAACTTTGCATGCTTATAGACGTTAATGAGTACTACAGGTGAGCTTCGTACATGCATGAACTATTTCCAATAGGTCAAGAGTCAAAGGTCAAGTCCAGAAAATATGAAAAGAGCTAAAATTGCAACCTTGCTTCTGCAAAATGCTAAGGCTCTGAGGATTAATAAGCCAGGGCCATGATTCTTGGCTGGGATGTTGCACTGCAGTACCTGCACATAGAAATGGCTTTTAGTGTTGAAACTCACTTCCGGTCGCTGGCAAAGCTTGGTTAGCTTAGAGCTGGCCATCTTAGCCTACTGGCTTGTCTTTTTTTTTTTTTAATAACAGAACGGAGGAAGGAAAAACAAATGAATAAAAATAATAATCCATACATCAGATTATTGGTGTCCTCTGTTCATAAAATATCTGTAACAGTTAGACTTGAACAGCTGTGGGTTGAAATTTGGAGGGAAACAACTCTGGGGAAGCGAGTTCCAGAGAGATGCAGTTCGGGGAATGAAAGAATTCTGATAGGCAGAAGTTCTGCAATAAGGCTGAGTGACATTCCAGTCATGAGCGCTACCAGATGCCCGTGTAGCACGAGGGAAGGCATGGAGAGGTGGCACCATGGATGCGACTTCATCTGAGCATTTGCCATAAAAACATCTGTAAAATAATGCAAGGGAGGCAACATTCCTTCTTACTTGCAGGGAAGGTATTTTATTTGTAATGGCAGGGTTGTTAATAGTTCTAACAACTTTGTTATGAATTTTGTCTAGGATTTTTAATGCAACCTCTCCACATCCATTCCACAAGGGTGAGCAATATTCAAGCTGAGAGCGCACATGACTCTTATAAATTATAGCTAACTGCTCGTCAGCGAAGAAGTTACGAACTCTGTACAATAATCCAAGTTTTTTTTAGGCGGTTTTAGCAAGTGATCTTACATGAGAGGTCCAGCTGAGGGCATTGTTAAGTGAGATGCCAAGAATTTCAATAATTTTGGAGATGGGAATAGTAGTAGCACTGAAGGTAATGTACGAATCTGGCAATATCTTTCTATTAGTAAATTGTATATATTTAGCTTTACCAGCATTAAATGAGACAAGGTTGTTTTGTCCCCATTCACTGATCGTAGATAGGTCTTGTTTAATTGTGGTAGGCACCTCGACCCTTCATGATTAACCGATTCCGACCAAACTTGGACATAATGACTAGCCAATGACCTAGTTGTGTCAGAAAGGTTTTGGTTGCTTGGCAACTACATGTTGCCTAACAACGGCCGAAAAATCGATTTCTTGTACTTTTCACGTTTTGAGCTGTAGACGCATTATTAATGGGCGTAGAAGGCTCTAACTTTTTAAGGCGTAATGAGGTCATTCCCTGTCGGAAGAATGCCATCATTTTCCTCTCATTCCTCTAGTTTTTGAGTGAAAACCCCGCAAAATTGGCCTCAGCGTACCTAGCAACTAGTATCTGTTTTCAAAATTGGCCCCCTAGCTCCCTAGCGGCTAGATGGAATTGAATGAAGCTTTGCATGCTTATTGACAATTACTAGTACTACAACTTTCTACTGTACACCTATATGCTACCATCTCCAGGTCAGCGGTCCAAGGTCATTAAATTTGTAAATGGTGAAAACAGCTAAAATCACGAATATGCTAGCTCGAAATGCTAAGGCTCCAAATAGTATTAAGCTAGGGCCATGATTCTTTGGTGGAATGTTGCACTAGAGTACCTCCATACGAAAATGACATTTAATGTTGACACTCACTTCCAGTCGCTGTCAGCTTCATCTACAAGTTGTACAGTTGCGAGCAGATGACTCGAGGCAACCTAGTCCACCAACATGTTGGTGTTTTATCTGGTAACAGTGGTAGCTGTGAACTTGACCGAGATTCAGTCGGCTGTTCAGACGAAACAAGCGCAGTGATAATTTGTCGAAGTGCAGTTCTGACCAGTCTCCAGTCAATATCAAGCAAGTAAATGTACCGTATTATGTCATACACATGGAAGATATATTTATAACCATAGTATTACAACACAGGCATCCAAATAGTGGTGCGTTCATTCCTGTGTGACACACGGGTATCGGTAGTGATTTATTTTGTTCGACTATCATCATGAACCAAACAACCTTTACCAGTTTTCAAGAGATATGCCGTAGGGTTATCAGCTTCCCCGCAACCTAGCATTATTATCATAAAAACACCGTCATGCCAGTCATTCCTCACCGTTAACCTCACTTTCGTCGACCTCTGACTCCAAAGCAGGTGGAACAGTTACAGGGTCACACCACAGTACGCGGAACAAGGGAAGGGGGATGTGGGAGTTATGGAGGGTGGTGGGTGAGGAAGGATGGGACGAGGTGGGACGTGTGATGGGAGGGGGGTGAGGGGGAAAGTGGTTGGCTGCGGTATTTAACGTATATGAGATCAGAGGTTGTAATAGGTTTGTTCTGACATAGAAAACCAACGTTTCGTTAATATTCGAGTGATAAAGTCGAACGATTACTGTCTATAAATGTTTATCATCATGAACGGATCAACTAGTTCCACCCCCCCCATACGTGACGTCACGTGGTGCCTACGTCACAAACCAAGGTGGTGATGGAGCTGCACACTCGGGATACCCGTGTGTCTCACATGAATGAACGCACCACTATTTGGATGCCTGTGTTGTAATACTATTGTTATTAATATATCTACCACGTGTGTAACACGTTAATCATTATCAGTATAATACGTTTACTTGCATGGTATTGATTGGAGACCAGTTTGAACAGCACTTTGACAAATTATCACTGGGTTTCTTTTGCCCGGACAGCTAACTGAATCTCGGTCAAGTTCACAGCTACCACTGTTACCAGATAAAACACCAACATCTTGGTGGACTAGGTGGCCTAGAGTCATCTGCTCGCAACTGTACCTATGGTGGGCCATTCCGCAAATTTCATGTTCCCTAGGTCCTCAGTGAGTGGATGAAATTGAATGAAACTTTGCAAGCTTATAGACGTTAATGAGTACTACAAGCTTAGTGTGCTTCGTACATGCATGACCTACATCCTCTAGGTCAGAGGTCAAAGGTCATAAAGTGTAGAAAATATGAAAAGAACTAAAATTACGACCTTGCTCTCACAAAATGGGTGGAATGTTGCACTGGAGTACCTCCAGGTACAAATTACTTTTAGTGTCGAAACTTACTTCAGGTAGCGGGCAACACCACCTGTAATTGCAGGTGCACCTCGGGTGGGCCAAAGCCTGGTACACCTAGAGCTGGCCACCATCGCAAACCGCCTTGTCATAATTTAAATAAGTTTCCCTCTGCCCTCGTACCTCTTCCTGATCCCGCTTTACCATATTCCACACTTTATGGCTATTCGTAAAAAGCAGAATGTGTGTATGAAGAGTAACAGTATGAAAAACGATCAAAATAAAACTGTTAATGGAATTCCTTTTACCACTTCCACTACGGTCAGTCATTTATGTATACAGCTCTAAGTGAAATTAGTCGTCACTGCAGCGGTGACGTTCATTACTTGTTATCATATATAAAGTATATATAATCGCCGTTTACATCGGTGCTGAAAATCCTTCCCTTCACCACTCACAGTTTCGTCGTTCCCCCTACCTGTTGCCTATCATCCTTCCACCTACCTCCATCACTCAGCCTCCCTGGCCATCACATACCCCTTCCCACAACATTCCCATCCCAACTCCTTCCCGGTTTCATTTTATTCGCCCTGCTTTCTTTTACCCCATTCACGAGAAGTGGGTATTCCTTTGACTTGATTATAGTATTGTCAGTGGCAGGAAGTAACCCATGACTGTGGTGGTTTATATTTATGATAATCGTAAGCGTTATGCTGCGAACATTTTTACACACAAGCTTCCATTATACTTAAGAGTAGATAACAATATATTTATGTTACTCCAAGGATCATAAACCCCAGTACCGATCAAGACATCGTCCGTTATATCCTCTCTACCTTTCGATTTATCCCTCAATCAGAGGGGATATGGCTGTGCATTAGTTAGCACATCCTGGACGCAACTGGTTAAACTCGAGTTCATGCTTCAGTACTATCAAATTCTTAGATAAAGTATGTTTCCCCTATTTTTCTGCCCATGCAGCAGCATAACCAAGGACACACATGCAACAGAGACCACTGCAGATCTTATTTAGGGGAACATCGGGACTTCGGGAAAAAACGCTGTCTGCTTAATGACTCGTGCTACAGACAGACATCAATTGTAAGCCTTCTTCATTTCTCCCTCTTTCCCACACCTATCTTCCTTATACTTTATCCGCAGTCTTCCTACCTCCATACTTTTCCTTCTCCCACTTTTAATCCCGCGTACTTCAAGTTACTGAACACCTTGTTTTATTTTTCAGTAACTCCAGACTCAGCGGAATGCAGGCGTAAGCTGACCTCCTTCAGTGCACCATACTCTTTCTGAGGGATAGGGATGGAGTTGAGCGATGTTTGTATTACCAGGAAGCAGAGTCATCCACCTGTATCATTGCCATAACAGGAGGGCATCCCTCACCAGCACAGTTATTCAAGATGAAGCGGATATTAGAAATAAGTTATCTCTGAGAAACCTTTCCTGAGACAGTAAGTACCTTAAAATCCTTAAGCGTGGTGTCAAAATGAGTTATTCAGTAGTAACATTAAACCACAAACCATTTCACTGTCGTTTGTTAACCCTATCTTTATTCACGCTAGTGTTCTACAGTGCTTCTTTTAATGTTTACTGGGAACATCGTTAGGAATTAGAACAATTCAGCTTTTTGGTGTTAAGCCCTTGGGGAAAGAGTTTACCCATATTAACCAAAATGACAACACAGAATGGTAAGGTTAAAGATATATCCATTCACTGGAATCTCGGCCGAGGAGCAAAAAAAAAGGCCCGAAAGTGGCCCTACAATGAACGGTTAACAAAGGAATCTCTAGGGAACATCTAGAGGAGTCCTTGGACGGCTCTTGTAATAATCAAGGAGATATTAGTGTTTGCGAAGGACTACTTCAAACAAAAGTGAAGTCTTTCGTAACATGAGACCAAGTGTACTTAGCCAATACTCAGTTTGAGATTTTCCTAGCTTGTTTTGCATTAATTAAAATAATATTTACATTCAACTATTGTTTATCAATAATCGAGCTTCCCAAATACATAGGCATATACAACCAACCAAATGTAAAACACGACATAAAGAGATTTGTGTCTTTGAGATGATTATTATACGTGACTACCCTACCTCCACCGACGAAATGACGTCATTCTCCAGATGCAAGTGCACAAAAGCCGAAGGATAGCCTTTTTCTGACTCATGGGCACTGGAATGAGCAGAAGACCGGGCGTCGTTAGCAGTGATTGTGGTGAACATCAAAGACTTGTTCCTCACTTCGCCCTGTACACTACTCCCTGCTCCCGAACTACGGGAGGCCACCACAAGCAGTAGCAGTGTGAGATCCCCTAATGAAGATCATGGATACCGTAAACTGGCCTAACCCATCAGCTGCACCATTAGCATTCGAAAGAACCTCAGTGGTGCGCAAAAAAAAGTCGATTTGCGACGTTTTGCGGATTTCAGTTCAGGTGTTGCAGACTGATAGCAAATGCGATGAGGTACATGGTCCTAAATTTTTAGGTCGTTATGCGCTATAGCTTAGGTGCCATGGATAAGCAAAGTTACAGTGCCATGGCACCAATCCGAAAAAAAAATTGGCACGGTCATTTCATTGGAAACCGATTTTAGGGTTATGAGGTTAAAGAAGGTATGTTACTCTTTGATAAAGTTTGACCAAAATTCGCACCTAAACAAAGTGCATAAAATGGAACAAATAATCAGCTGACCACAATTCTCGCCAAAACAAAGTGCAGTAAATGTGATTTATGATTGAACTTCCATGATGTAAGTCGCAGTCAAGCATTGTGGGTAATGGAATGTAACTCTCAGGTCCTGGAATATTGGAAAGGTTGGATTCGGTTGTGCCACCCACTGAGACATTGATACTGACATCAGCTTGCGTTACATGGCCATACCAAAGGCTAATTCCTGACACCTGCAACCACCTCTTGGCGAAGACGAGGGACGGGAGTTTAAAATCAGCAGAACAAAGAAAAAAATATGGTGCAAGAGACATCACAGTCCAGGGTTGTGTTGGAGTGAAGGACATTCCTCATACACAAGCAAGCATCAATTAGACCACAAATGATGAGCTGTCATTTCAGTGATCAAGCTGGCATTAGTCCCAAGATATTGGCCTTGATAGAGATGCGTGAAGAGACTTCACGGATCTTCACAAAAGGAGACGATTTGGTTCTAGCGATTCTGCTACCAGTGATCTTTACTGCAAATGGCCTCCCCATCATCAAGTTTCCCAGTCCATTCGCCTTCTCAGAAGCTCCTGTGATGCCCAGGGAATCTCAAATGATCAAGAAGGGGAAGCCCAAAGCCTCCTGAAGACAAGAGCCGAGACTGGCACCAAGGAAACGTCTTCAACTTGAGAGCCACCTGAACAAGAACAGCTGCAACACAGAAGATCAGGAAGTATATTCGTATGAAAAGGTAGACGTCAACATACAACCCCCTTCCCACCAAAAGATGGAGCAGAAGACATTAATGAAAATGAAGAAGGAACAGTATAAGATCTAGTACTCAGACAGCTAATGCCTCATCTAAAGATGCTTTTTACCTGTGGGAACATACATTCTGCCTAAATTCATTGAGGAACTCCAATAAAATGTGGCCTCTGACTTGCTTAGGTGGAGACTTACTTTCCAAGCTGTTCCCAAGACTTCATCTCGGAGGGCACTAGCATAACGATTCTCCTGCTGCGTGTGTTCCAAGGGGTTTGTAAGAGATTTCATAGTGAAATATGAAGGAGTGTACATGTGTTGTTGTTGTTTTGTGAATACGTGAGTTTGGCTGAGTTGAGAAGTTAGGAAAAACAGTATGATAATTAATGTTTGAAGTGACACATTGCAAATTGGGAGAATGAAGCTGGAGTGGTGAGCGTTAAGGCAGTGTATGTCGGGGAAGTGGAAGCAGAAGTGTTAGACAATGTAGAAAACTTAGAAACTAGGGTAGTTAAGATTGAGACCTGGACAGATAAAAGTTATGGGTTCCAGCCAGTCAAGGGAAGATGCAAGGGAAAAGTAAGTAACACTGATATTACCGTATCTCTTAGGAATACATTTCAGGTTCTAAAAGTTGAAGTACAGGATGAGCCTGGCCTCATACTTGTTGGGGATTCTTTGATCGGGCATCAGGAGAAGGAGTTTTGTGCTAACAGTTCTAGGAGGAAGCCATTTTACTTTCATGGGTGTAGGATACAGTATGTGACTGAAAAAAGTTTATGATTTACTCAGCAACACCTTAGAGGACTCAGTCTTTGTTAATGAAGTAGAGACTAACAGTGCTGCATCAGACAGATCAGAAAAGACACTTAGGGAGTATAGGGACATTATTGGGAAGCTCAAAGAAACTCGTAGGAAGTTAATTGTCTGTGGTCTGTTACCAAGCTTTGAGGTTGGTTCTGTAATTCTCAGTACAGAGATCGGAGTCAATAGTAGGCTAGAAGGTCTGTGTAGAAAAGGGGTTGTTATGTTTGTTGATGTTTGGGACAATTTTAGTTATAACAGGTATTTGTACGGTAGAGGCAGCCTTCATCTCGGTTAGGAAGGGTTCTAGATAACAGATTTAGGCATGCTTTAGGTAGTGACAGAGAGGTAATGATTGATTGATTGATTGATTAATAGAACGCATGGCACCGCAACAACATGGTCATATGGTGCCGTATAATCAAAACTATAAGCAGTAGAAATATAAACAACATTAAAAAGAAAAACTCCATATTAAAAACTAGACATCAAAGTAAAAACAGTGGAATCATAAAAGGTGAAGGAGGCCAGCCTCCCTCAGAAATAAAAACAAATCGTCCCCACGGGTACCAGGCTCTCCCCCAAGCATCGAAGAGAGACAGTAAGCACCACCCTCCCCTCGGTGCCTCATTAACAGCCTCCGACGTAAGTCGCCCAAACTGGGACACTCAACCAGCAAATGCCTGACAGTAAGGGGAACCAAACAGTCATCACAGAATGGCTGCATGCCTCCACACATGAGGAACTCATGTGTGAGCTTGGTATGTCCAATGCGAAGGCGAGCCAGAACAGTTTCTAACTTACGAGGCATTGTAAAACAAACACTCTGAGAGACGAACTTGGTGACTTCCTTTAGCTTGCTGACAGGAATACTATCTCACTGTAACTGCCAACAAGCACGAACAGCAGACAACACTGAAGCACGTAAATCAGTAGCAGGTAAAGGCAAGGAGCACGTACATGTTGTAAAGCCGCAGCCTTAGCAAGTGCATCTACCCTTTCATTACCTATGATACCAACATGTGCTGGAACCCAGCAGAAATCCACTCTCTTCCCTCGACAACGAATGAGGAACAGCCACTCCAAAATAGCTAAAACTGTAGGATGGGAAGAGTTGAAAGAGTCCAGGGCCAAAAGTGCCCCTTGAGAGTCGCTAGAAATAGTAAAATGATTGCCATGGTGAACAAACACCAACTTCAGGGCTAAAATGATAGATGATAACCCTCGGGATCTGAACAGGACTGACAGGTACTGTCAACAAATCAACTCCTCCATGATATCCCGAACCCTATAGCCAAACGGACGAGGCATGCGTGGATGTCTACTATAATACAAAAAACAAGACAGACAAGTGAGTCTGGAAGGCGACGAATTCGGAGCCAGCACCGTGCTGCAACAGACTGATGCAGTAGATCTAAGGGAGGCACACCAGCTTCCACCAACAAGCTGGGAATTGGAGATGACCGAAAAGCTCCAGTTGCAAGGCGAAGACCAGCATGATAGACAGCATCTAGGGTTTTTAGTCTGGCCTCTGTGGCAGCGAGTAGATCTCGCAGCCATATGACATCTTTGAGGCTACAAAAACCTGAAACAAATGCAAGAGCGTCCTCCAATCAGCACCCCAAGAGGTATGGGACAGAACCCTCAAAAGACTGAGAGCCTTCATACATGATGCTTTAAGACTTGCCAAGTGTGAGACCCGAGTCAAACGACAGTCAAACGTCAGGCCCAAGAATTTTGTCTCTTCCACACAATGGAGTCTCCTGCCACAAAGCTGGAGATCAGGGTCCGGGTGTACCCCTCTCATCCTACAGAAGTGCACAGCCACAGTCTTAGAAGGGGAAAACCGAAAACCCTTGGAAATGGCCCAGGCAGAAATCTTGTCCAAGACAAGTTGCATACGCTGCTCAATAGCAGACATGCGGGAGCCAGAAAACCATATAGCTAAGTCATCCACATAAAGGGATGAGGATACCCTGGTAGACAGTGTTGAGAATATCATTGATGGCCACCGCAAATAGGGAAACACTTAAGACACTCCCCTGTGGGACACCTTCCTCCTGGCACAGTGGCGCAGAGAGGGTAGAACCCACACGGACCCGAAACACACGATCAGTCAAGAAGTCTCTAAGCAACACAGGCAGATGACCACTTAAACCAAAGACATGAAGTTGTTGGAGGATGCCATGGCGCCAGGCAGTGTCATAAGCCTTCTCAAGGTCAAAGAACACAGCCACAAGATGTTGCTTAGAGGCAAAAGCTTCACAGATTGATGCCTCAAGTCTGATAAGGTTGTTGGTAGTGCACCGTAATTTCCAGAAGCCACTCTGCGAATCAGAGAGAAAACCACCCTTCTCCAGAAACCACATAAGCCTGACATTGACCATCTTTTCAAACAGTTTGCACACGCATGATGTCAAACTAATAGGGCGATAGTTGGAGATATGGGAATGGTCCTTACCAGGCTTTGGAATGGGAAGGACAACAGCCAACTTCCAACTCTTGGGAATAGAGCCCTCAGTCCAAGCCTTGTTAAAAAGGTCCAATAAGAATTGAATTGAATCAGTCGGCAGATGACGTAGCATAGCGTATGCAATGTCGTCAGGTCCAGGAGCAGTGTCACTACACTCCGAGAGGGCAGCACGCAGCTCTCAGAGACTAAAGTCTAAATTACACTGCTCTCCACCACAAGAGCTAAGGTCAAGACCAAGCCTCTCCTGATTCCTACGAAAGCTAGCATATGGCCTAGAAGGATCCTTTTTTGAGACAGCGCAAAACTGATCTGCAAAAGCAGAGGCTACTGCATCAGGTGCAGACACTAGGTTTCCGTGAAGTCGCAACGCTGGTGAAGAGTGGGGCGTGAACCTACCAGAAATCTTGCGCACCTTTTTCCACACACTAGGCATTGGAGTAGTGGATGTAACTGTAGAAACATACAACCTCCACGAGTTTCGGCGAGCATTCTTCATGACCCATCTGTAGTGCGCACGTGCTTTGCAAAACTGGATTTTTAGGAACACAACATCACGATTGGCAAAATATCAACGGGCAGCCACTTTGTAAGCTCCCTTTGCTATAGAGGAGTCGTCATTCCACCATGGCACAGGTCTCCGGGAAAAAACACCAGAAGTCCGTGGGATGGAATGAACCCCTGCCAAGAAAATGGTCTTAGTAAAAGAACGTTCAAGATCGTTGATAGTTGAAAAATCAGTAACCCTGTAGGCAAATACACATAGTTCCTCAAAGAGAGACCAATCAGCCCTATCCAGACACCAGTGCGGCATACAGGCTGCAGGAACAGAGCAAGTAGTCTGGACCAACACGGGATAATGGTCACTACCATGCAGATCATCCAAAACCTCCCAAGAAAAATCAAGGGCACAATCAGAGGAGGAGATGATGAGGTCAATGACAGAGTACGTGCCAGTCTGAACATGGAAATGGGTCGACCTCCCATCGTTGAGGAAAACCAAATCTAAATCCCCAACCAATGAGGCAAGAAGATCACCCCAGGGATTTGAAAGTGAGTCACCCCACAAAGGATGGCGGCCATTAAGGTCACCAAGGAGAAGAAAAGGGGGTGAAAGTTGGCTGATAAGGGTATCCAGATCAGCACGAATAACAGGGATGGAACGTGGAAGGTACAGACAACAGATGGTATAGCACCTCCCATCGTGCATCTGTACTGCTAGAACTTGAAAGGGAGACTGTATCTCAAAGGAAATAAAGGGGTCATCAAAATGGCACAAAATTGCACATCCACCCCTGTGACCGCCGGGAGGAGATGCATGGAAGACCTCATACCCCCTAATAGAAGGGGACTGTCAATCCCCCATCATTGTCTCCTGAAGACAGACACAGAGCGGGCTCAGAGCAGAGAGTAATATCTGCAATTCCTCCCAATTCGCCATGGCACCTCTACAATTCCATTGGAGACAAATTGGTACTGATTGAGCCATAGTGAGTAGTAATAAATAATATGAAATGAGAGATATCAAGGCTATGTAGCAACCTCACTGGGAAGGGTGTGAAAGCCCTTCTTCTTAGATGTGAAGCACTGCCTTACCAAACGAGAAGACAATGAAGATTTAGAGTTTCCATGGATGGAAGGGCCCTTACCCCGAGACCGGTCCCGTCCATCGTCAGAATGAGCCCAAGGCATACAGACTGTCCTGGAAGACCCACTTGTTCCGGCCACACCCCTGCATGGGAGCCCGGCTGGCACCGTGGGGCCAACCAGACCCTCCCCAACCGAATCTACCAAGGCCTGGCTGCCGAGTGACTGATCAGAGGGAGCGGGCGACCGAGCCTTTTGAGTATCCAAAGGCCCAGACTCCGACACACCTGAGCAAGATGCAGGGACTGGGATCTTAGAAAGACCGTCAAGAACACCCACTGACTTAGGCGCCACAACTGCCTGGGTTGCCGAGCGAAGAGCCCCCTCAGAGTCCACATGTGGCACAGAAGTTTGAACCTTAGGTGGAGGGGAATCACCCAAAGACTCCTCACTCCTCACCCGTTTGAGGTTGGCAGATGCAATCTCCATCTCCATGCCAGAACTTGGGGACGTACTAGAAACTGTAGATGCACACTGTGGAGTAGACTGAACATTAGGATCAGAGCAAGCAGATGGTACAGGAGCAGCAGCCGTTACAGGAGGTGCAGCTGATACAAGATTAGTAGTCAGAACAGGAGTATCAGTTGGTAGAGTAGTAGCAGCTGGGACAGGAGTAGCAGCCAGTACAGGAGTAGCAGCCGGTACAGGGGTAGCTGCTGGTACAGTTGTAGCAGCCGGTACAGAAGCAGCCACCAGACGAGATGCAGACTGCAAAGGTACTGGACTTTCTGAGAGACCACAAGGAGGGGTAGTAGGACGTCTGGTATTAGACAAGGGACGAGGAGTAGGGTCAGAATGTGGAGCAGGGGCTCCATGATGGCGCACAACAGGTTTTGACCGAGAAAGAATAGAAGCAAAGGACACACCAGGGCGGACATACATAGACAGGACACGGGTCTTAGCTTCAGTAAAACTCAACCTCTCGGAGGCTCTGAGAGACAAAATTTCGTGTTCTATTTTGCAACGATCACAAGATTTAGAAGAATCAGCATGCTTACCACCACAATTGACACAAGTTACAGGGCCAGGGCATTCCACACCCTCATTAATGTGTAAACTACATAACGCACAGACTGCTGGAAGACCTAGTGCAAGGTGCCTACAAGTCCGGCCAATATGACCGAAACGCTAACAGTATAAACATCTACGAGGCATAGGGACATATGGCCTAACTTTGTACTGGTACCATGCAGTGTTAAGAGCAGCAGGGAGGCTCAAGGAATTAAAGGTCACAATCAAGAATGGAGTTGGCACAAGGTCACCATTTATCTTCTTCTTAATCCTCTCAATCTTTATTACATTCTGGGCAGACAACTTTTCAACAAGGCGTGCCTCATCGTAAGTCAATAGTTCCTTAGCATAGACAACGCCACGAGAATGATTCAATGAAACATGGGGGGAGCATGTAACTGACTGACCAGAAAGTTCTGCTAAAGATAGAATAGTCGCACTCTGAGAAGGGTCAGACACCTCTACCAACAAACTGCCATCAGCCTGTGGAACATCTTTAGGGGTCGCACCACAAGCAGTGACCAGTTCTCGGTGGGTTCGGAAAATGTCACATTTCCGGAGGTCTACCCCAGCAGGACCATGTACGACTAAGAACTTGTTGAAAGGTGCAGGAGGAGGAGCAAGTAAATAATCCATAATACATCACAAAAAACCTTCATTCTCCCCCCCAACCACGGAGCCCAACAGGGGGAGGTCATATGTCAGGGCCAGTACCACTGACGACCGCAGGGGTAGCGGAGGAGTATACGCAGGTAATCACTGAGGGACCTAGGCAAGGGTGACTCCAGGACGATAGGAGCCACCAGGCCCCCCAGTGCCCACTTGACTCTAGTCAATGCATGACCAGCCGATTGACCTAGCTGGGCCCAACCAGTCCGCCCATCTAGCCAGAATAAGAGACCAAAGAGGTGTATTGCTAGCTGCAGGGCACAGTGTGCAGCATCGCTCAACACCCCAGGACTCCCTTCTCCCAGCATTATGGGACGCCACGCACGGCAAACACGTGGGGAGGCAACAGTCCTGCCCTAGATGGTAATGGGCATGGACTAACCACCAGCAGCCCTCCTCCACCAGTGATGTAGGGGGTGCTTGGTCCACGAGGCCGACAAATACCGAACCCAACAAAGGTAGGCATGCCTCCAAAGTAAGTGGCACTGCCAACCACGCTTCAAGCCCCGCCACCACGTCAAAGTGACCCCCTGCAGAGGGGTGACAGAGAGGTAGAAAGAGGGACAGTTAATGGTGTAGCTGTTAATAATCCAATCTCTCAGGACAATGGTGTTGAGGCCAGATCACCAGGTAAGTCAGGTAGATATGATCTCACCTCAGATACAGGTAGACAATCAGGATTTGTGGGAAGCATGAGAGAGTAACATCAGTGACTCGTAGGAGTGTTGTCATATCGCATGAAGGTTTAAACAATTAAACTGCACCAATTTTAGTGTGTCTCACAGCCCTAGTAGATCTGCCGTACTGTGAACATTAAGTATATGAATGCAATAAGTATTATTTCAAAGCAAGACCAATTAATTACATATGCTAGTACCAAAAATTCCGACATAAATATGAATACAGAACCTTGGTTAAACCCTCGTGACAAGAACATTTAGAGTGGGAGCCCAGGGGGTCAGGGTAGCTGGAAAGCTAACCAATTTTCCTGTGTATAGCAATGTTCTACATACTTCCGTATACAGAGAAATGTATTTCTACTGGTCACACACTGGTGGGCGTGGTCTGCAGGGTCAAAAACAAGGTACTAAAATATTAAGCTATATCAGCTCATGAGCTAACCAGTTGAAACCACTCTCATATTGTTCAGCATTGTCCACTGTATAAGAAATCACCACTGCCAGAAATTTTCATTGGCGGGGGACCTGTGCCAGAAACTTCAAAATGGCCACGTCCCTTAGCTGACCTAGATCAGCTAATGAGCTAACCAAGTGAAACCACCTACAAGATGTTCAGCATAATATTGTGTATCTAAAATGACTACTGCTAGACATTTTCAGTGGTGGGATATCCCTGCCAGATGCCTCAAAAAAACCCGCCCCCTAAACATACCCAAACCAACTCATAACCTAGCCCTCCCGGGGGGGGAGGGGAATGCTGGGTTTTCACTGGCTGCTGCATAAGAGCGTTTTGCAACCTCATGGCATTCGACAAAGTCAAAAGTACTGCACTTATACTTGTGTGAGAGAAATGAAACAATATATGAGAAACTATAAGAAAAGATAACTTTCCTCCCTGTCATATCAGTTATTAATTGTCAATTTTGTTACAGCATACATGTTAATGATTAATCAGTCTCATCCTCCTCTTGATCTGAATCAGAGTCCTCACTCCACGGATCATCTGATTCGCTCAGTTTGTCAATATTTTCTTGCTCATGGCCAGTCTTGCCATCACTCTCAGTAACAATCAGCTCATCATTGTCACAGTCGACCTTTATTTCTGCCTCTATGTTGTCAGTAGTTCTAAACAGACTATCCGGAGTTGCAGAGCCCGCAAACCAGATAGTTTGCAGTCTGTTGTTCTCATCTGCTGACCATCCATAATCAAGTGGCGACAAACCATCACCAGGAGATGCTGCTGTGGCTCGGGTCCATATCACCGCAACATACTGAGTTTGGCGAATCTTCATTTCGAGGGTTTGGCAAGTAAGCAGCAACATTGCACAATTAACCCGTTTGATATTTGCGAGGGGATTCTCCTGAAATGCAATTAAGGGCTCATGCCTTGCCACTTGTGCACTGTGATAGATCACATGTAAAAACAGACAAATCAGTCTTGTTGACAAAGCTTGAGTCAATGCACACAGAACTCGTAATGGAGTCAGAATTACCACAGAAACATATTCAGGTTTATGATGGCAGATTGCTTCTTCACTCATTTGTCTCCCAAACAAACATAGGAACATCATATGCATCAATTGCTCGATCAATCCTATCTGTTGTATACAAAGGAAGGGCTAATGAAGTTCTTGTCTGCCTTGACAAGTACATTGAAATTACGTAGAGTAAGTGATTTACTGTACGTCATCACGAGACCTGATAAGACAATTCGACAGTGAAACATCAGCCCTGGCAGCCGGGGGCATCACAACACCCCCAGGAGGTGACAACAGAGGGGTATATAGGGCACACGTGGCATCTGTGTCATATGGGAATATATCCCATATGGCTGCACGCCCCTATTTCATGGAGTGCACCCGGCGTGAACATGTCAGTCCGGGTGCATTACCCTCCGGCCGAGCCAGCCCTCGCCAGGATCAGGGTGGAGCTACAAACCCATCTCCAGGCAGCACCCCAGTGACGGCCAGTAGCCGCACATTACAGTGATGGCCTGTAGCCGCGTACATAAAGAGATGGCCTGTAGCCACTCCAAGTGCTGCCCAACCCCCCCGCAGAACCCGTGACGGCTGGCAGCCACACTGGGGGAGAGAGTGGTATGCCCCCTCTCCTTCTACAGTTGCCTCGAGGGGCACGACACCAGTGACTTTTAGCAGCTGCACCAGTAGCCAGGAGACAGCCTGCCGCTCCTCGTCTACAGGTCGCCCTTCATATGGAACTTCGGCGATGGCCTGTAGCCGCGCCCATAGGCAAGTGATGGCTGGTAGCCACACTTCGTCTGTAGTCCCATCAGGAATTCGGGCCCTGGTGACAGCCGGTTGCCACACGGACGGGAAAGGGACGGTCTGTAGCCACTCTCCTTCTGTTGCCCAAGGAACCTTGGCGACGGCCAGTAGCAGCGCCAGAGAGGGACGCCACAACAGTCCCTCACCCCCTGTGACTTCACAATCTGAGGACGACCTAAACTCAGTCCGCTCCTCCGGTGGCAGAGTGAGTTGCGCCTCCATCCCTCAAGACTGAGGCAACCCCCAGAAGGAGAACCTCCCACTAGAGGACTGGTAGAGAGGTCCTGTACTGTCCCTGGGGTTATACTCCATCCAACTGGCACCAGAGGGAGACCAACGCCTAAAGGACTCCTGCTGAAGGCAACGTCACAGTCCTCCCCTGACGACAGAGCAGCAGGAGAGAGACTGCAGCCGACGGGCTCTCAACAACGCCCCCAGTACCTTGGGACACGACCTCTCCAGTCCCGAGAAGAGGTGACGCCCTTCCCCCACTGGGTACCTACAGGAGTGCCTACAAAGATTGTTTGGCCCTAGCCCAGAGGGCCAGACCCCTGTGCCCAGCCCCGCCAGTGAGGGGCCCTTCACGACGCCCGACCTCAGTCCACGACAAAAGACGACGCCCCTGAGAGTAGTCCCGTGGCCTCTGGACGAGAGGACCCCTGAAGGGACTCTACCGACACCTGGCCAACCCCTGTGAATCCTCAGGCCCCTACCCGGCTCGTTCCCTCCCCCTCGCCCACCTAATAGTGACTGTGATACAAAGTGCCCGTATAGTGAAAATTGAGAGTTAACAGTCAGTGTCCAGGTCAGAACTCTAGTGACAGTGTCTACCCATCCCTCTCTGTAAACTGGAAATCATATTCTAACTCCACTCAAGTGAAACGGGACACGAACATAAAGACTGTGAAATATATGCAGCCCTAGATTGAAGTGTGCACCATCTTTACTTAAATTAAGCAGTGTCTATCTTATACCCTCAAGGCTGCAAGTATCCTGCGTGATACATGTAACCTATCTGTCAGTCCGAGTCTTGACTTTGTCTAGTGTCCTGTGTAATTGTCTGCCTGTCTTGGCCTAAAGAATTTAGTTATATATGTGTATGTAGTTGTCCAGAGTTTTTATCCCCTGTTCCTCTCATACTGTATTGTAGCTTCGGTCTAGAAAAAGAACCCAGCTATATCTTAGGTGTTGATAGGACGGGAAGCCAACCTAAAAACACCTAGCATAACAGACAGAGTGGGAAAAACTCCTTGACAATGGAGTATTCAAGAATAAACTGGGGAAATTTCTCCTGCATGAATGGAGTAATGATCACTACAGGAACATCTTTGGGGGAAAAACAGTAATTGTTTCTCATGGTGGTGAGTGTTTCCAGTATGTCCCTGACGAGCTGCGGAATGTAATATCTGTTACCAAGCTACCACACCTCCAGGGCCACCATGAAGAATCAGACACACTCATAGCCTTTCATGCTGCAAATATCACAGCCAGCCATATAATCGTGAGGGCATCAGACAGATGTGTTGTTCATCCTTATTGGTGCACTTGGACAGCAATGCCCTGAGGTATGGTCCATGAAAAACATCATAATGGACCGTGGTCTGGGAAACACGCAGAGATACATTAACGTATTCAACATTGTAGACATCCTTGAAGAACCCAAACCAGGACTACCGAGAGTACTCATTGGATTCCTGAGTATGTTTCTGTGGTAAGTCTGATTCCATTACGAGTTCTGTGTGCACTGACTCAAGCTTTGTCAACAAGACTGATTTGTCTGTTTTTGCATGTGATCCATCACAGTGCACAAGTGGCAAGCGATGTGCCATTAATTGCATTTCAGGAGAACCCCTTCGCAAATATCAAATGGGTTAATTGTGCAATGTTGCTGCCTACTCGCCAAACTCTCGAAATGAAGATTCGCCGAACTCAGTATGTTGCGGTGATATGGACCCGAGCCACAGCAGCTTCTCCTAGTGATGGTTTGTCGCCACTTGATTATGGATGGTTCACAGATGAGAACAACAGACTGCAAACTATCTGGTTTGCGGGCTCTGCAACTCCGGATAGTCTGTTTAGAACTACTGACAACATAGAGGCAGAAATAAAGGTCGACTGTGACAATGATGAGCTGATTGTTACTGAGAGTGATGGCAAGACTGGCCATGAGCAAGAAAATATTAACGAACTGAGCGAATCATATGATCCGTGGAGTGAGGACTCTGATTCAGATCAAGAGGAGGATGAGACTGATTAATCATTAACATTTATGCTGTAACAAAATTAACAATTAATAACTGATATGACAGGGAGGAAAGTTATCTTTTCTTATATTTTCTCATATATTGTTTCATTTCTCTCATATAAGTATAAGTGCAGTACTTTTGACTTTGTCGAATGCCATGAGGTTGCAAAACGCTCTTATGCAGCAGCCAGTGAAAACCCAGCATTCCCCCCCCCCCCCCGGGAGGGCTAGGTTATGAGTTGGTTTGGGTATGTTTAGGGGGCGGGTTTTTTTGTGGCATCTGGCAGGGATATCCCACCACAGAAAATGTCTAGCAGTAGTCATTTTAGATACACAATATTATGCTGAACATCTTGTAGGTGGTTTCACTTGGTTAGCTCATTAGCTAATCTAGATCAGCTAAGGGACGTGGCCATTTTGAGGTTTCTGGCACAGGTCCCCCGCCAATGAAAATTTCTGGCAGTGGTGATTTCTTATACAGTGGACAATGCTGAACAATATGAGAGTGGTTTCAACTGGTTAGCTCATGAGCTGATCTAGCTTAATATTTTAGTACCTTGTTTTTGACCCTGCAGACCAAGCCCACCAGTGTGTGACCGGCAGAAATCCATTTCTCTGTATACGGAAGTATGTAGAACATTGCTATACACAGGAAAATTGGTTAGCTTTCCAGCTACTCTGACCCCCCTGTGCTCCCGGTCTAATTATTGTAGAAGTATCGCTAAAAAAAAGAAATATACAATGTAAAATACTGAAAAATCACGACTGCACAAAACCGGAGGGGTAATCTAATATATATTAAAATCCACATAAAGGCGATACAGATTAGTAAATCTGGACGTTAAAACATACGATTCTTTGTACGTCGAAAGTTTCAGACTCATTCTTATCAGAGTAATATATTGACAGCCTAAGTTGGATGAGGAAAACGATTAAATACTGTATGATGAAATAAATTTATCCATAGAAAGCAAAGATGGCTTTTTTGGGGGGAACTTTAATAACCGAATATTGATTTAAAAAAACAAAAAAAAAACACGTGCAGCAAAAGAAAGCAAAAGATTTTCTGAAGTGACAGACTATGCATTTTTAAGTCTGACAGTGAAAACACCAACGCGTGGTACTGTCATAACTTACCTCTCCTTAGCACCAAACAAAGGCCATGTAAATTTATGTAATGTCTGTGAAAATTTTGGGAACTGCAATCATATAATTAGAAATGAAATTAACCTAAAATATGACCATCACGAATAGCTCCTAAGTTCCGAAACTTTAAAAGAGATAATTTCGATCGAAGGAAAAACGAAATTGCCAACACAACTGGATTATGTTACTACATGTGGATGACATCGAAAAAATGAAGGAAATATTCATTAATTGATTGATGTCTATTGATCGAAAAAATAAAACGAGAATTACCCGAAGAAATAATAAGCCTAATATACCAGCCCGGATGTCGAAGAATATTAAAGAAGTCACTGGTTGAAAGAGAGGAGTATATAAAAATATAGACGTACTAGAAATCACGATGGCGGTACCGAATATTATAAGTCACAGTGGCAATGTATTCGGAAAACAAAACGAGACTACGATGCCAAAATTTCCCGTGAAGCAAACACTAAAGTATATGTATATATATATATATATATATATATATATATATATATATATATATATATATATATATATATTGTTACATAGCCTATTATTTCATCATCCCTTGTATAATTCTAACTTATGATACAGTTTTGTTCATGATTGCATCATCCTTTGTATGATCCTAATGTACAGTATGCTGCATGTTTGTTCACGATTCGCCACATGGCTTCCATAATGATCAGGCCTGCGTGTTCTACCTCACTCCCCCCTTCTCCCCCTTATAGTAGAGTAAGTCGTTCTTTCTGTTGTTCAGAGCAGGATTGTCAACTCTTCGTCCCCTATGCCTTCATTTGCGCATCCTTCTTACAAGTTGAATCAAGCTCAGCCGGCCCCTATATAATGAGCTCAGTCTCTGCATTAGTTGCCACTTAGATCTACTTCTCATTCTGTTCACATCTCTGTCCTCCCCTGTACAGTATATTATTATTTTTGTGAGTGCTCAGGAAGTCTCCAGCCATCTAGCTGCTGTATAATTTGAGTATAAGTGTTATTACCATTTTTCTTGTACTGTATAGCCTAAGGCGTAAAGTTTTTATGATTCATATTGGTTCCATACTGTCAGCCAGTATTAGTAATATTTTGTATCTGTAATAATATTATATCTTGCTTTAACTCAGCATTATCCGGTTTTCTCATTTTATCAGGGCTGAATTAGATAAATTTGCTCTTGCTAAATTCATGTTAATAGAGGCTATTGCAGTTAACCATATATGTAACCTGTTTTGCCATTATATTATCCTTATGAGTCCTGAATGTTTAGTCGTTAGTTTGAGCATTAAACTTTAACTTGTAATTTTACCTAACTCTTTTGTTTTGAACCTGGAACTTTGCGGGACAGTAGTGATTTTAGTATTCTCACTTGAAGTGTTCGTTATCTCTCTCTGTTCCGTAACATTAATTTGGCTACCTCTTATCAGAATATTCAGGATATTATCATAAGGATATTGCATGATATTTTGTGACTGTGATTTATTCATGATGTCTACTATTACTACTCTTGATGAAGCCAAAGATTTTTTGTCAAATGTGCAAACAGTGTGTGATGTAGAAAACAGAACAAAGAATGAACTTAAGCTTGTTGCTCAACAATTGGGAATTGCTGTTCGCTCTCATCAGTCTAAAGATCAAATTGTTGGCATGATTAATAAAAGTTTGTTTAATGTAACTCCTCCAGATGAGCAAACGCAGATTGAAATAGCTAAGTTTCAGCTAGCCCTGCGGGAGGCTCGTGCTAAGGAGGCTGAGTTTCAGGCACGTGCTAAGGAGGCTGAGTCTCAGGCTCGTATTCAGGAGGCACAGGCACAGGCTCAGGCACAAATTGAACTTGCTAGGATTCAGGCAGACCATGAGTATCGCATGAAACAAGGTGGAACTGGATCATCTAGCTCTGATGATTTTGATGTGCCTAAAAATGTTAAATTTGCCCCTCCTTTTAATGTAAATCTGATTTAACAAAGTATTTTCAGTTGTTTGAGAGGGTAGCTACACGTTTTAATTGGCCCAAAAAGTATTGGCCAGTACTCCTTCAGAGTGTTCTCACCGGTAAAGCTCAAGTAACTTATGCATCTTTGCCTCAGGATCAATCTGATAATTATGATGTAGTTAAGAGCTTGATTCTTAAGGCCTATGAGCTTGTTCCTGAAGCCTATAGAGTAAAATTTAGGACAACTTATAAGCAAGATAAGCAATCCCATGTTGAGTATGCAAAAATCAAAGAAGATCTGTTAGAGCAGTGGTTAAATTCTAAGAATGTAAATTCTGATTTTGATAAATTTAAGCAGATGATTTTGTTGGAGGACTTCAAAAGGTGTATTAATAAAGATGTAAGCCTATATCTTGATGAGAAAAGAATAGATAATTTGTCTGATGCTGCAGTTTTAGCTGATGAATATGTTCTCACTCACAAGAGATATTCTAAAGAAAAAACGAAAGCTGAGAGTAAGTACGTTGCCTCTACTCAGAGTACAGGTAACAGGAAAGAGAATAAAGATGATGTTTCTCAGGAAGTAAATACCTGCTCCACCTCTAGATTTCAGAAAAGTAAATGTACTTATTGTAGTAAGCTTGGTCATACTATGGAGAAATGTTTCAGGAGACAGCGTGATGTGACCAAAAAGGAGTCTTTAAATATTCAGTCAATTGGTCTAGTGTCCACCCTTGAGAGTTCCCAGAATTCTTTAACCGAGTTAACTGAACCTGCTTTGAGGGGTAAATTAAATTCTCATAATGGAGCTCCTCTGTTGAGCAGTAACGTGGGTGACACTCTCAAAAGTTCATGTGCTAATTTCCTGTCTGATGGTTTTGTCAGTCCTCTGGACAGTAATGACAGGAAATCAGTTCAAATATATCGTGATACAGGTGCTTGCCAATCCCTTATGCTGACCAGTGTTCTAGGCTCTAATGTTAATTCCTCTGATGAAACTGTAATCTTACAAGGTGTAGGGAATAATTACTTCTCTGTCCCTCTGTGCAGAGTGAATTTAGAGTCTGGTTTTGTTAATGGTTCCGTTATGGTTGGTTTGGTTGAGACACTCCCAATGTCAGGTGTAACTTTCTTACTTGGAAATGATATTGGTGGAAGTCAAGTGTGTCCAGCTCCTCAGTTGTCTAGTGAACCAGTGACTGCGACCCAGGATTGTGATGTCCCTGATGTGTTCTCTGCATGTGCGGTCACTAGGGCTAAGTCTAAAGTTACTGGTGACTTAGAGGATAAAGATGATGATGATGTTATCCTAGCTGACACATTTCTCGCTAATTTGGACCACTCACCAGATGAGGCAGTACCCCATAGTGTTGATAATTTGTCTCGTCAAGAGTTGGTTGAGTTGCAGGTTGCTGACCCTGAGTTGAAAGGTCTAGCTAACTCTGCTTGCAGTGAGGAAGAGTCAGCTGGTGCTTCTACTTGTTATTATATAAAGTCAGGAGTGCTTATGAGGAAGTGGAGACCCCCAACAGCATCAGCTGACTGTGAATGGGAGGTTGTACATAAAGTTGTCATCCCTCGTGTTTGTAGGCAGGATATCATTAGAGTGGCTCATGATTCCAGTTTGGCAGGACACCTTGGAGTGAGGAAGAATGTGGCATGCATTTTGAAACACTTCTACTGGCCAGGTATCTTCAGAGATGTTTCCTGGTATTGTAAGTCTTGTCACACCTGTCAAGTTGTGGGGAAGTGTAATCAGACCGAAAAGATTACACCTCTAGTTCCCATTCCTCTTTTTGGTGCACCATTCACTCTTGTGTTGGTGGATATTGTGGGCCCTCTTCCTAAGACTTCTTGAGGATTTTCTTATGTGTTGACCCTGATTGATATGGCTACTCGTTTTCCTGAAGCCATTCCACTTAGAAATATCTCAGCAAAGAACGTGGTTAAGGAAATGCTAGGGTTCTTCACCAAATTTGGTCTGCCCAAGGAGGTACAGTCAGACCGGTGAAGTAATTTCATGTCAAATGTTTTCAAGCAGTCTCTGAAAGAGTTGGGCATCACCCAGATCATGTCTTCAGCTTACCATCCCCAGACCCAAGGAGCGTTGAGAGATATCATCAAACACTCAAATCGATGCTCAGGAAATACTGTTTGGAACACCAGAAAGATTGGGATAAAGGTCTTGCATTCGTTCTATTTGCCTCAAAAGAATCTCCAAATGAATCGCTGGGCTTCTCACCCTTTGAACTACTGTTTGGCCATGAAGTAAGAGGATCCCTTAAACTACTCAAGGAATGCTGGCTGTCGGAGGAAGATGACGTCAACCCGATGGAGTATGTGATGAAGTTCAAAGAACGGCCGTCCACTGCTTTACAGCTGGCGAGAGAGAATTTAGGAGCTGCTCAGAAGATGAAGACTTGGTATGATAAGAAGTCCAGGTTACACCACTTTCATCCAGGAGATCAGGTTTTAATTCTGCCACCAGTGCATGGACAACCTCTTCAAGCCAAGTTTAGTGGTCCTTATTTCATGGAGAAGAAATTCAGTGATGTCAGCTATGTCATCGCCACACCAGATCGTAGAAAGAACAAGCAACTTTGTCACATAAACATGCTAAAGTTATATCACGGTCGGGACGAAAATAACCCAGTCTGCACTGTAGCTGTTCCACCCGAGCCTGCAAGTGAAGCTCTCTCATGCAGTATGAGCCTGAGTGATAGTTTGGGGAAGAATCCTGATATCATGAATGATCTCCAGACTAAGCTTTCTCATCTAGCTCCCGAGGAAAGGCAGGAGTTTTCGGCATTACTGTAGGAGTACCCACAAGTGTTCCGTGAGACTCCAGGAAGAACCACTGTGTTGATGCATGATGTCGATGTTGGAGATGCAAAGATAATTAAACTGCCTCCTTACCGTGTGAACCCAGTGAAAGTTGCTCTCATCCAGAAGGAGCTTGGCTACCTGTTGGACCACAAGATGATTGAGCCCTGTCAGAGCGAGTGGAGTTCTCCTGTCACTCTAGTCCCTAAGCCAGGTGGGTCACTGTGGCAATGCATCGACTACAGACGTGTTAATCAGATAACCAAAATAGACACCTACCCTCTCCCTCGTGTGGAAGATTGCATAGACAAGATCGGAAAGGCTAGGTACATAAGTAAGTTTGATTTGTTAAAGGGATACTGGCAAGTACCTATGACTGAATGTGCTAGGGAGATCTCATGTTTTGTAACACTAGGAAAGACTTTTGCATGTTCTGTAATGCCATATGGTATGAAGAATGCACCAGCCACTTTTCAAAAGCTCATGAATGTTGTAACAGAGGGTTTGGCAGGGTGTGTTGTTTATATTGATAATGTATTAATCTTCAGTGACAACTGGAAAGATCACCTATGCCATGTCAGTAAATTTCTTGAGCGTTTGGTTCAGGCTAATCTTGTAGCTAATTTATCAAAGTGTGAGTTTGGTCAAGCTAAAGTTCAGTACCTTGGGTACGTAATTGGTGATGGACACGTTGCACTACCAGCAGCTAAGGTTCAGGTTATAAGTGATCTTCCCAGACCTAAAAGTAGGAAAGAGCTACAAAGATTTTTGGGAATTGTAGGTTATTACAAGAGATTTGTTCTTAACTTTTCAATTCTTGTATCACCACTTACAGACCTACTGAAAAAGGGAGTAAAATTTGTCTGGACCGATAACTGTGAATCCTCTTTCAGCAAACTTAAAGCTATCCTATTAAGTCAGCCAGTGCTCGCTACTCCAAATTTTGCTAAGCCTTTTAAGATGGCTGTTGACACAAGTGATACAGGGACTGGGGTTGTTTTGCTGCAAGAGGATGATCAGGGTATTGAACACCCTGTATCTTATTACAGTAAGAAGTTCACTCCACCTCAAAAGAACTACTCAACCATTAAGAAAGAGCTTTTGGCCTTGATTTTGTTTTTACAGCATTTTTCATTTTATTTGTGTTCTGGTTTTGACCCCATAGTCATTGATACCGATCATAACCCACTGAAATTCCGTCGTAAGTTTAAAGATAAAAATCAGAGATTGACAAGATGGAATCAACTTCTTCAGGAGTATTCATTAGACATACGTCGTGTCAAGGGGAAAGAAAATGTTATTGCAGATTGCTTATCTAGACTTTAGACAGATTGTTTTAGAGTAATAAGAAATTTCCTTTGTAAATTTCTTTTTCTTTGTGGGGAGGTGTTATATAGCCTATGATTTCATCATCCCTTGTATAATTCTAACTTATGATACAGTTTTGTTCATGACTGCATCATCCTTTGTATGATCCTAATGTACAGTATGCTGCATGTTTGTTCACGATTCGCCACGTGGCTTCCATAGTGATCAGGCTTGCGTGTTCTACCTCACTCCCCCTTTCTCCCCCTTATAGTAGAGTAAGTCGTTCTTTCTGTTGTTCAGAGGAGGATTGTCAACTCTTCGTCCCCTATGCCTTCATTTGCGCGTCCTTCTTACAAGTTGAATCAAGCTCTGCCGGCCCCTATATAATGAGCTCAGTCTCTGCATTAGTTGCCGCTTAGATCTACTCCTCATTTTGTTCACATCTCTGTCCTCCCCTGTACAGTATATTATTATTTTTGTGAGTGCTCAGGAAGTCTCCAGCCATCTAGCTGCTGTATAATTTGAGTATAAGTGTTATTACCATTTTTCTTGTACTGTATAGCCTAAGGCGTAAAGTTTTTATGATTCATATTGGTTCCATACTGTCAGCTAGTATTAGTAATATTTTGTATCTGTAATAATATTATATCTTGCTTTAACTCAGCATTATCCGGTTTTCTCATTTTATCAGGGCTGACTTAGATAAATTTGCTCTTGCTAAATTCGTGTTAATAGAGGCTATTGCAGTTAACCATATATGTAACCTGTTTTGCCATTATATTATCCTTATGAGTCCTGAATGTTTAGTCGTTAGTTTGAGCATTAAACTTTAACTTGTAATTTTACCTAACTCTTTTGTTTTGAACCTGGAACTTTGCGGGACAGTAGTGATTTTAGTATTCTCACTTAAAGTGTTCATTATCTCTCTCTGTTCCGTAACAATATATAAATATACTGTATATATATATATATATATATATATATATATATATATATATATATATATATATATATACAGTATATTTCATTATGGTACAAGTAAAGGTAATGTAAACGATAGTATAGGCCCTCTACTGAGCTAGGAGTGTAATCTTGTATACGATAACGAAACAACAGCAACAATACTGAGCCACTGCTTTCACATTCCCATACCACAGTCGGTTTTCTTTGTACCATACGATAAGTTATCAAACAACGAAGTAACAGAACTCGTCGTATTATATCATCTTCAGAAAATCGATCTAATTAAATCAGCTGGCTGAGACAAGATACCTCCTCATATACTGCATGAATGTCACAGACAGCTAGCCTTTCTTGTAACTAAGATATTCAGTAAATCATCAACTGAATGTAGAGCACCTAGTCAAAGTTCGCTAATACATCATCATCTATCTTTTTAAAAAAGGCGGTAAAAAACGCACAATCAAGTTCCAGCCAATAAGTCTAATGTCAATACTGTGCTAAATTTTGGAAAAATCTGTAACAGATAAAATTAACGTCTTTCTTAATAAACACAGACTTATAAAAACTGATCAGCACGGGCTTCGCAATAACAGATCATGCCTTACAAATCTGTTCGAAATTCTAACAAGCATAAACGATAACCGGGACGTAAAAATACCAGCAGATGTGATCCACCTAGATTATGAAAAAGCGTTTGATAAGGTTCCTCACGACTATTAAAAAAAAAAAAAAAAACTAAAAGCCCACGGCCTCTCTAGAAAACTATTTTCACGGATTGGTGATTGACGAATCTCTAACGTTATCTAGTAATAAATGGTTAATCATCAGAGTGGCTAGAAGTAACATGCAGAGTTTTTCAGGGGTCATTTCTAGGAACTTTTGTTTATTATTTTTATATTAATGATCTAATACATGGATCCGCTTCAAAACCAGCGAAATTTGCATATGACACGAAGACTGAAGGGAGAGTAATTACGAAAGCAGATTGTGAACCAATACAAAATATAATGGATACGTTCATGTGGCAGATTATTATTTTTTTTAAATAGATATATTGGTGACAAAAACATTGAATATGAATACCGAACGTTAGATACCCTACTGGAGGAAGTAAAGGTTGAGAAGGAGTTAGGATTTTTTTCAGTATCGACCTCAGAAACTCCAAATTGTTTGTAACATCCTGTAACAAAG
The DNA here is from genome assembly GCF_032717465.1 of Coenobita brevimanus. Taxonomy (NCBI): domain Eukaryota; kingdom Metazoa; phylum Arthropoda; class Malacostraca; order Decapoda; family Coenobitidae; genus Coenobita; species Coenobita brevimanus. The sequence goes on from NC_136995.1 coordinate 6,099,468, forward strand.
TGGAATGAAAGTGTAGCCGCCTGCACTCTTGGAGGGGGAAACGGGGTAATGAAACCCACCCAGCTGGACTCTACTGTTTATTAGGTCATACCTGGAATTGCAATTTTACTCTCTCAATATGCAATAATGGCGTCACTCATCATTGTTATAAACACTTGGTTATACATAGAATTACAGTTCATCCTCAATATGCTATGTTATACTACAGTTTACTTCGTATACATGTATCACTTTAAATTCTCATCCTCATTTTCCTACGTTTACAATCGGGTTATGTCGTGACATCAACCACGTGCAGATTAATAAATATTCTAAAGGTAATCAAGGGCAACTCACTTGTGGCGGGTCCATTTTCTGTCGTACACTATTAGGGTGTGGGTAGGGGGTGTGAGGTAGCAACACTAGTCCCTCACAAACGTTATATCCTCACTCGAATAGCACCATCACAGGATGGTCGTGGAGTCACACATCGCCCCCGAACTCCACCCTTCGGAGTATCTGTCTAAATAATCCACAGGATCACTGCTGCCTTTCCTGCACTCATTCCGGCTACCCACACACTGACCCACACTCGCCCATTGCGTCTATTTCAGGGCGTGGTGTTTGCTCTTATCTTCAAGCCAATGGATGTTATGCTTAAGCGGCCATACCGTACACATAAACATGCGTCAGCATCCTTGCCCCCTTCTATCTCCTACACTCTCCCTCTCTCTCTCTCCCTCTCTCTCTCTCTCTCTCTCTCTCTCTCTCTACCTCGTCAGATCCGGTAAGACTTCCCCTATTGGTCAGTCACGACCAATACCATACCCTTTCACCAGCCGCTCCCTTCCAGCAGATAACTTGTGTCTAGTTCCCAAAACCGTCACACTTGTTCCTTCAATCGTGTTTCCTGGGAGTTGCACATGACTACGGCCACACATCCTACCTCATCTGGTGTGTCTTCCACCTCAGCACGAGGTCGTACAGGTCCACTGACGGTCCATCCCAGCGGTGTCCTTATTGCAAAAGGTTCGTCACCACTCCTGGCCCTGACCTCCAAAGGGATCATTGCTTGTGGTACATCAAGACCAATCAGTAGTTGCACCTCACCTTTGTACGTGTTCAGTGGCACTATTCCCACCAAATGACCCCATCGTGCCATGTCCTGTACAGAGGCTACTGGGTCCATCAGTGTTGCAGGAAGTTGCTGAGTGACAGTCACCCCACGTAGCAATATCCTCCTGTTCAGTTTACAGGAATGCCTGCTGCTAACTACTAAGTCTATTTCCTCAGTTCGCTGCACTGTCACCAGGTTATAGTGTCTAGTGTTACCCATACAGTTCTCCGTGGTGCCCTTAGACTGCTTGCCAACTGTGTCGTACTGAAGGTTCGGTTGCTGCTAGAATCCAAAAGTGCCCTTGTCTGGATCATGGCATCCGATCCTTCACTAGCCACCTTTACCTAAAAAATGGGCAACGCCACCTTGCGAAGCCGCCCATGCATCCACGTTGTCCCTGTCGTGGCAGTGAGTCATTTGTTCTCGCCCTTGCCCCTTTTGAACCTGGGCCTCTTAAGTGCCTCGTCCATGCCTGCCTCATCCTGTTTGTCGGCCTGTCCACAGGAAGCACTTCTCCTCTCCAGCTCTGCTCGGTGTACCCCCTGCTTGCTTCCTTGTGCCTGTTCCTACTGAGTGTATTGATGACGATCATCTCTCGGCTTCATCTCATCCTCCATCTGCAATTTTGCTCTGTCTCCCTTCCTGGGTTCCCCATGGTACCAGGGCCCCTGCCTTTGCCTTACTGGGCCAGTCAGGCGTATCCATCGCGAATGCTTCACCGTACAATCCCCCATGTCACACCATACTAAGGCCCGGCACTCAGCTGCTGAGTGGGTATCATTCAAGCAAACATAACAATATTTGAGCCGTCTGGCCGTGGCCCTCCTTTCTTCCACTCTCGTGGCACGGAATATCTTGCATCCCACCAGCGCGTGCAGCCCCCCGCACAGCCGACACATGTCTCTTTCACTTGCAGGTTCGTCATCACCAATGGTGGCCAAGCCAGTCACATGCCTGTCTGGATTCCTTCTAGCACTAACCTCAATGGTTCGCTTAGTGGATGCTTTCCTTTCCTCGGTTCTCCTCACACTCACTTTGTCCGCCTCCTCCAGAATAAAGGTTTTCAACCATTTAACGTTAGAATAATACCTGTATCGTTTGTTGTGGGCAAAGATTTCGTCCTCATACCACATAAGTGCCTTCTCAGGTAACTGATGCGACAGTGTGTCCATTATATGCGAACAGTGTCCAACTCCCGTAATCTCCCTACAGTCTCCAGACTCAACATACATGACCCCAGCTCATTGGTGAATTTTCTAAGGCCAACTTCATCCTCATCTTTGATCATGGGCCCTTCAAGTATTCCTTCCACAATCTCTCGGACGTATTGACATCTGTCTTTGTATCTGTCCTCCAATATGGCCATCGCTTTCTTATAACCCTCTCGTGGGTCCAAGTAGTTGCACATTTATCGTGTGTTCTTCACAGGCCCTGCACATGCTTGCATGAGCGTCTGCAGCTTATATTCCTCCGAGACTGCGGCCTTCCCAATGTGCCGTTCGAATGCATGGATGGACTCCCAGTACTCCCTCCGGCTATTTCCTTCGAAGGTTGGTAGTTGGGTCTGTGGCAACCTCATGGTGGCAATCAATTCCTTCAAGCGGAGGCTATCACCTCGATACCCATAGGGGTAGCACGTGTCGGCTCCTCTATTCCCCAGCTAGTTGGTTTCAGGTTTTCTGACCTCTGCCACTCTGGCCCTTGCCCGCTAACTGTTGGCTCTTCTTGATGTAAAGTCGTGGCCTCTTGTGTCTGTCCTCACTCCCCTCCCTTGGTTCCCTAATCTCCAACATTTGTTTGTCTCCCATGCCGTCACTGTATCTCTGCTTCTTTGCCGGTCCTCCTTGTACCACTACCATCTCTGGCTGTACCTGTGATCGCAAGCTCATTTCATTCCTCTCTTCCATTCTCATCATGCTCTCCAACTGTGTCAGGCGATCATGGACTGCCCTGTTCTGTTCTTGCAGGGTTTGCAAAGCCTGTATGAGGACTCTCATGTATACATTCTCGTGTGCCTCAGCCTCTCTGTCTTTGACTGCTGGCCACTACTCTAAGCATTCTTGCAGCCCAGATTCGGCCCTCTTCTCCTCCCTTTGTTCCATCATCGCCCCCACAGCATCCGTCTTGTACTCCTCTCCCTCCGTTGCTTCCATGGCCTCCATGACCATCCCTTGGGCCGTTCCATGGGTTATGTTCTGCCTATCATGGTCTGCCCATTCCTTTCCCTTTGGGTTGTCCATACTGATATGTTCTGTCTGGTATGTTATAGGTTGGGTTCCGCCCGGTATGTTATAGGTTGGGTTCCGCCTGGTATGTTATAGGTTGGGTTCTGCCTGGTATGTTATAGGTTGGGTTCCACCTGGTATGTCATAGGTTGGGTTCCACCTGGTATTGTATAGGTTGGGATCCGCCTGCTATGTTATAGGTTGGGTTCGCTCGGTATGTTACAGGCTGGGTTCCGCCTGGTATGTTTAGGTTTGGATCTGTCTGGTATGTTATAGGTTGGGTTCCGCCCGGTATGTTACAGGTTGGGTTCTGCCCGTTATGTTTAGGTTAGGATCTGTCTGGTATGTTATAGGTTGGGTTCCGCCCAGTATGTTATAGGTTGGGTTCTGCCCGGTATGTTTAGGTTAGGATCCATCTGGTATGTTATAGACTGGGTTCCGCCCAGTATGTTATAGGTTGGATTTTGCCAGGTATGTTTAAGTTGGGTTCCGCCTTTTTTTTTTTTTTTAATTCTCTTAGTCACATTCTCATTCATGCAGTGTTTATCTCATCATACACCCAAACAGCCAGACAGCGAACACTGAGCTTAGCCTTTAAAGTACAGTGACACACCAGAATCTTCTCTGTGACAGCCCAGTATCAATCACAACTCTTAATATCCAAGGTACACCAATTAGTTTTAATCCATTACTTTATAGCATATAACCGATGTCACGATATCAATACCGACTTCCTTAATATTACACTCACATTTCTTACATTCAATGTGTCTCAATTATTTAACAATGTGTGGCACAGGCAATAAACTCCTACCCCAGTACGTAAAACTAATGCTGCATTTTCTTCACGACGAACCAGACGTAGCGCATCAGCTCCCGGCTTTCCATCGCCTGAGTGAAGTTGTTTATCAACACTCACAGTCCTGCGGAGTCTACCCATTCACAAACCAAGATGTTCTTAGTGGCGGTGTCGCCAATCGTAGGTAGGCCGCCTCTGCAGACTTTAGCACTGCCCAGCGCTGTGGTCGTGGTCGGGCCCGCTTCCCCCACCATCGGACCCCAAGTATGACTGCAGCCATCTGCACTCTTGGAGGGGGAAACGGGGTAATGAAACCCACCCAGCTGGACTCTACTATTTATTCGGTCATACCTGGAATTGCAATTTTACTCTCTCAATATGCTATAATGACATCACTCATCATTGTTATAAACACTTGGTTATACACAGAATTACAATTCATCCTCAATATGCTATGTTAAACCGCTGTTTACTTCGTATACATATATCACTTTAAATTCTCATCCTCATTTTCCTACGTTTACAATCGGGTTATGTCGTGACATCAATCACGTGCAGATTAATAAGTATTCTAAAGGTAAGCATGGGCAACTCACTTGTGGGGGTCATTTTCTGTTGTACAGTGTTAGTGTGTGGGTAGGGGGAGTGAGGTAGTCCCTCACGAGTGTAATATCCTCACTCGAATAGCACAGTCACAGGATGGTCGTGGAGTCACGCATTGCGCGTGAACTCCACCCTTCAGAGGGTCTGTCTAGATAATCCACAGAATCACTGCTGCCTTGCCTGCACTCATGCCGGCTACCCACACACTGACCCACGCTCGCCCATAGCGTCTGTTTCAGGGCGTGGTGGTTGCTCTTATTTTCAAGCTAATGGATGTTATCCTTACGCGGCCGTACCAAACACATAAACTTTGCTTCAGCATCCTTCCCCCTTCTCTCTCCTACACTCTCCCTCCCTCTCTCTCTCTCTCTCTCTCTCTCTCTCTCTCTCTCTCTCTCTCTCTTTACCGCATCAGATGCGGTAAGAGAAAGAAAGAAGAAAAAACACATACTCTGTTTTATCACAAGGAACTTTGATCAGAAAAAGCCTGATGCAATTTTTAAGTTTTACACGTATTAGTTTGACCACACCTGTGCAGCAATGGTACCAAAATCTTATCATGGGTGAAGACAAGACTAGAAAGAATGCAACGTAGAGTCACAAAAATGGTCCTATCGCTGTGAAATTTTCCTTACGAAGAGCGACTAAAACAACTAAGCATTTTTTTCTCTGAAAAATCGATGACCCAGTGGAGATTTTAAACAATTCTTAGCAAATATGACTGTTAGATATGATACTTTGTTCAAAATACAGAATGATACCGTGACCAGAAATAATGGAGTGAAGCTCAAAAGCAAGAGTTGCAATACCAATAGTGGAAAAAAAATACTTCAATACTCGCGTACTATAGAACACTGGAACAGACTACCAGCAGCAGTAGTTAATGGAAAAACTGTTGGTGCGTTTAAAAATCGACTAGACAAATCCCTTAAGACTACAAGCTAAAACTAACTTATATTCAGGATGAAGTGAATGCTGATAACTGTGAGAAATTTGCTTACTAAAGAAAACATTAGGCCACTGGGTTCCTGTTCATCCCAACAAGCATGATACTTTTTTTTATTTTTCTTTCTTTCTACCGGTTTTACTGGATGGCGTGTTGATGGGGGAGTCTTCCTATTTTGCTCTTTTCTCTTACATATTGGTTACGTTTTCGTAGAATCTGCCTCCCCCCCCACCTTTTCAGTCGATAACCTACTCATGCACCAATAGGCCTCCTGTTACTTGCACTTCCGTTGTACTGCTATAAGTCCTTCACAACAGAACTCACCTGGAACCATCAAGACTGACGGAAAGCGTTTCACTGACAGTGCCCACCAGAGGTTCCAAGATCGGCAAGACTACGCATATACAAGAACAATCTCTCTGAAGATCTAATGATTCCAGCAACGACACTTGTTCTGACAAACAGAAACCAGTAAGCCGCCATTGTAACCTGCAAAGATTCCAGCAGATTGAAGAAGGATGTGATGTCAGGACTCCATATCATAATAATACAACTCATAGATAGATAGATAGATAGATAGATAGATAGAAGCACCAAGCCAGGGTGTGAGATAGGAAGTGTATCAGCGAGAATCAAGCAAAAGGAAACTAGCTTGCAACTCTTACGTGAAGGAATGCTAGAAGTGCAACGGAAGCAGTACATACACACAAACATACAGAGTTCTAGAAGCTTCCACGACAGTATAGCCCACGTGACACGACCCCTGCTAAACGAGAATGTAGGAATCAGAGATCAGAAAGGGGCTAGCCATAGAACCGACAGGTAGTGGGGAGAAGAAGGCTAGCAACAGGGGCGAGAGGGTGGCAGAGAGAGAGAAAGCGAGACAGGGAGGTAGCTAGCGGGACTCTACTTTATACATCACTCGTGTGTGAGAGACTTTAGTTAATATTTCCAAGACAAATAAAATTATACATAGCCTAGTCCCATACTCATCTTTACCTCTCCTTCATTGCATGACAATGGGAATTAAGATTATCTGCTTACAAACCTACTCACGTATAACTACTGCTCGTCCAAGAGTATAATATCTGCATAGCTGATCTTCAAAACACACTGCAAGAAGCTACGAAGTTTCTACAGTGAGAAACACAAAACAATAACTGCTCCACAACAACACCAGGGACCGCTCCCATTCTTTCAATATCACCAACTTAACCTCTTCTGTTTTCTCACTTTCGTTACCCCACTTTGCAATATCAAGCTTACTGCGGTGTACGACGTCAACTTCGACTTCAGAGAACACGCCAGCGTAGAGGTAAGATTTTTCAAAGTTCCTTATTGCCTTTATTATGAATAATATTTTGGGTATATCTACTAAGAATTTGTTGTGAACTGAGGACCCAGTTGACGTTAATAGAGAAACGAACAGGGTTATCTGGGATACTGGAATTAAAGAAGATCCTCTAAAACAAAGTCCTCCTTCAATTTCAAATGTAGTTCAGGTATTACTTGTTCGGGTATGTAAGCGGAAGTTATGGGGGAAGAAGTTGCTTCGCTAGTGTAGCCTACTCTGTTGTAAAGGTGGAGTTCCTTATTTGAGGAACGATTACTTCATTTAGTACTCATTCAAAATTTAGTTATTTAAGTTTGTAGGTTACCAAAGACTGTTTAGCTTTGTGTCCTCTTGTTACTCTATTTTCTTGTCCTGCCATTGCTACCGTCTCATGAGTATCAAGTAGTTCCCCTACTATTACGACATTTTCTGTGGACCTTGGGTAAATGGTAGGGTATACTTACTGTAGTTGGGTTTCTTCTGAATTTTATAATGCATATCGTTTTTGTCTACCTACCTGTGTATGTGATTATGTATATGTATCCCTTTAGGGTGTATATGTATATATGTCTCCCTGTCTTTATGTATATGAATATATGTCTGTGTATCTATTCCCAGACGCCTTAATCCAGTAAAGGGTGGTCACAAACAAATCACCTCCATGTCGCCCTGTCCCCCGCCATTTGACTGCCCTGTTCTTAGCTCACACACCCCTCTCTCATATACCTCACCACTCCATCCCTCCATCTCATCCTCGGCCTCCCCTCCCTCTCCACCCCTCCACCTTACGCATACACACTCTCCTCGTCAGTCTCTCACTCTTCATCCTCTCCACACGGTCAAATCACCTCAGTGTGTTTCTCATAATGTTTCCTATCACATCCACACCACAACACTCCTTCACTTCCTCATTTGTCAGTCTGTCTCTCCATGTGACTCCATATGCTCCTCTCAAATAACTCATTTCCACTACTCTCACTCTTGACTTGTGTCCCTCCAACAAGATCCAAGCTTCACTTCCATGTGTTGGAGCTGGTACAGTACCACAATACTGCCATGTAGTAACTTTTTCATTTCCGTGCTCACTTCTCTGTTTCTCATCACTTTCAAGGAACCAGCAACCTTTCTTTCTTGATGTACCGTTTCAAGCACTTCACCCTCCAAACTTCCATCCTTACTCATCACAGTACCCAACTACTTAAACGCAATCACGTTTTTCATTTCCTTCTCATCCAGCCTCACTCTACATTCACTGACTTCACTTCTCTCGAAGACCATAACATACTCATCCCTACATTCACGTTTAGATTCCGTTTCTTACACACTCTCCCAATTATCCACCAAGCCTTGCAGCTCCCCTTCGTCTTCACTTAACAACACAGTATCATCTGCAAACAACAGTACAGGGAGTTTCCAAACACTATCCTCTCTCACCAGGGCCGCTCCAACATCCACTGCCCTACCTTGTATCTCTTTTATAACCCCATCCATATACAGAGTGAAGAGCCATGGAGACATGACACATCCCTGTTTCAATCCAACCTTCAAATAGAAAAATTCACTCAGTTCACCATCCACAGGCACTGCAGCCTTCGCACCATCATACATACTCTTCACTGCATTCAACAACTTCCTATTTACTAAAAATATTCTAAATACTTTCCACAATCCCTGTCTATCCACCCTGTCATATGCTTTCTCCAAATCAGATATTTATTCTTAGATCTGTAGTGGAAAAGTTTCTAGAGAAGGGAAAGAAGTTGTATACGGCCGTCATATATATGTGCATATAGCATTATGTATACGAGTATGTATGCACGCCTGTACACATACACATAGTTTTATACATGCGTACCTATCCTGTACATACAGTATGTCTATGGCTACATGTGCATGAATATATATATATATATATATATATATATATATATATATATATATATATATATATATATATATATGCATACATACAGTATATACGTATATGTATGTGTGCATACGTGCCTCTCTCTGTATACGTATGCACATGTACACATACCCAAATCTTAATGTATGCTTACCTATCCTGCACATACAATATGTCTATGGCTACATGTGCGTGAATATATACATATATGCATACATATATACGTATATGTATCTGTGCATATGTGCTTGACTCTGCATACGTATGTACTATCGTGCACAAAAGTCTTGTTCACTACCCAGCCACAGTGAGAGTTCAAATAGCTTGAGTTTGAAGTATGGAAACAGCTGTGGGAAATGCTACGGTCGGCCAACAGATGTCGCCCTCTTTAGTGTGTGTGTGGGGGGGGGAGGGGGGGAGGGTTGTGTGCGATGGAGCATTATCACGAACCCTATACACGATACTCATAACGTGAGAAATGTGATTTTTTTTTTTTTTTTATAACTGATAGGATTGAATTATATAAATTGTAATGCGGTGTTCCAAAAAGATAAAACGAGGCTGAAGCAGCATAATTAGTATAGGCGTGTAGAACAATTATTACTGCACGTAGCAATATCTCAGGTATTAGGACAGCAGTATAGAAAACGTTATATTCTGTGGAGATGCACGACAAAGCTCCCTGCACCCCGGCGATTCACCTCCCCCCATCATTCCCTATGATATCACTCGGACATGCATGCTTCTACAAGTGTGCGGCATATAAGTCTTCTGACGAGCATTCATATACAGATACTTGGCATTGTCACTGATTCTTATGGCTGCAGTAAATTTCGGGAAAAGCTATGAATTCCTGTAACTGGACGACCATGAACTCTGGGGTGCAAGACCCTTTGGAGAGTAGGATGGCTGGGGTTTGGGATTATGCATAGGAGGAAAAAGTTACAGACTTGAATAAAGGCTAAGGAAAAAGAACCGTCTGGCGGCAGCCAGACTGCTACATGATACATAGTCTTAAATTGTTCTCTAAAGAGAAGTTTATATATTACTTATACCACCATAATTTCTAGCTACCTTTTTTACTACGTTTAGTCTTACAGTTGTTTCGATATGGTTGTGAATTCATGGAACAGGTGCAGTGCCCTGGGTGCTTCTTGCCCCTCAAGTCACAATGATGCTTTAGAGAATGGAGTATAGTAAGGATAAAAGTGAAATATACAAGGATCAGGGTGAAGGTGCATGGTCAGCTAGTTTTACCCACCGGCCAGGTCACAATTTTGTTATTCCTACAATGAAAATATGGTAATATTTATTTATGAGCCACGCTTCCTTTGCCTAATATATATATATATATATATATATATATATATATATATATATATATATATATATATATATATATACTTAATAAATATTTGTAATAATATACAATAATAAATATCTATCTATCTATCTATCTATCTATCTACCTATCTATATACTTAATAATTATTTGTGATAATATATAATAATAAATATATATCTATAATCTATATCAATCAATCTATCTATCTATCTAGTCGAGCAGGGCAGTACTCCTAAGATGGGTGGAAAGCTGATGACAGGGAGAGCTGGAGCTCCCGTTTCATCAGCCCTCAGGACTAGGTCCCGACCATCCCCCTTTGCTGAACTTTTTCAGTGTTTCAGTTACACAGAGATTATGCCAGCATGCTCTCTAATACATGTTTCTCTAACTGTCAGCACCAAACTACATGCACAGTACACACCACACTTCCTTTTCAAAATTGCAGAATTAAAAATGGCGCATGCTACTGTTGCTTCAGAGTCCCCAGCGGGGGGGGGGGGGGACTATAAATGCCCCCACCATCCGCCCCTCTCCCGGTAACGACTCAAAGAGCTGCTTGGAACCACTGTCTGACTTACTTCATTTCTGCAACATTCGCGTCCTTTCCTCAAACTTTCTCTCTGTTTAACATCAGCTCTCCTCCTCTAAACCTCACCTTCTATTCCTTAGCGAGACTCGGCTGTCTGAGGCAACTGACAGCAAACCCTTTTTTGTATCCTCCTACTTTCTCTATACTCATTTCAAAGCCAAAGGTGGCCGTTGCGTATATGTACACAGCGACTTACCTTGCTCTCGTGTTCCTGAACTTGATTCTTCTGAATTCTCTACTCACTGGCTTTGGCTCTCCTGTCATTCTCTGACTAAATATATCTGTGCTGTTTACTTATCTCCTAATTCTACTGACTATCAAAAATTCTTTGACTATCTAACTTCTACGATGGAACACACTCTATCCATTTCTCCTTTCTCTGAAATCTCCATTCTAGGAGATTTCAATGTTCTCCACAACCTTTGGCTCTCCTCCCCTTTCACTGATCCACCTTGTGAACAAGCCTTCATTTTTTCTATCCTTAAAGGACCTAGAGCGGCTTGTACAGCACCCTACCCGTATCCCTGACTGCCTTGGAGAGAGCTCCAACATACTTGACCTCTTCCTTACAACTTATCCTTCTGCTTACGCTGTTAATCTTTTCTCTCCATTGGGCTCCTCTGATCACAACCTTGTTACCTTAACCTGTCCTATCCCTCTGGTAGGGCATGCGGACCCTCCAAAGAAACGTCGACTGTGGCACTTTGGAGCTGCCGATTGGGAGGCCCTCAGGCAGTACTTCTTTGATTTTCCCTGGAATGATTATTGCTTCCATGGCCGAGAGCCATCTGAGTGTGCCTTGCTCATTACGGAGGTTATTCTCTCAGGCATGGAGGCATACATTCCTTTCTCCTATCCTTTGGCTAATGCAAGAAAGTCTTGGTTTAATCACGCTTGCTCTAATGCTGTCTGCAACAAGAAGAGGGCACATAAAAGGTACAAGAGCCAACCCACCCTGAATCGCATCTTTTTTACGTTTCTGCCTGGAATCGTGCTAAGTCTGTTCTTAGCTCTGCTAAAAATAATTTCATCTGTACCAAATGCTCTCAACTCTCCAACTCAAATTCTTCCCGCTCCTTCTGGCACCTTGCCAAAAACCTTTCTAACAACTTTAACTCATCATCCTTCCCTCCTCTTTTCTACTCGGATGGCTCTGTAGCTATTTCTTCTACTGATAAAGCAGATCTCTTCGCTTAGACTTTCTCCTCCAATTCCACTGTAGACAATTCCGGTGTTGTCCCTCCATCACTTGCTCCCTCTGACTTCCTCATGGCTGACATTAAAATTTCTTCAGCTGATGTATTTTCTGCCATCACTGGCGTCAATACTAACACGGTATATGGGCCTGATGGAGTCCCTCCTGTTGTCCTCAAGAACTGTGCTTCTGTGCTTACACCCTGCCTGGGTAAACTCTTTTGCCTTTGTCTTTCAGCTTGTACCTTTCTTTCTTGCTGGAAGTTTGCTCTCATTCAGCCAGTCCCAAAGAAGGGTGACCATTCCTAACCCTCTAACTATCGTCCAATTGCTTTAACATCCTGTGTCTCAAAACTTTTCTAGTCAATCCTTAACAAAAAAAAATTAAGGCATCTTTTCTATCACAACCTCCTCTCTGACTGTCAGTATGGGTTCCGTCAGGGACGCTCCACTGGCGATCTTCTCGCCTACCTTTCTGACTCCTGGTCTCCTCCTTTCGGGACTTTGGCGAAAGCTTTGCCATTGCACTTGACATCTTAAAGGCTTTCAATCGAGTCTGGCATAAATCTTTAATTTCCAAACTGCCCTCTTATGGTTTCTATCCTTCTATCTGTGCCTTCATCTACAGCTTCCTTTCTGGTCGTTCTATAGCCACTGTTGTAGACGGCCATCGTTCTTCTCCTAGATCTATCAACAGTGGTGTTCCTCAGGGCTCTGTCCCATCACCAATTCTCTTCCTTTTATTCATCAGTGATCCTCTAAGCTGTACATCTAACCCTATCCACTCGTATGCTGATGATTCCACCGTTCACCTTTCCATTCAATTCCCACCACAACGTCCATCCCAGCAGTTACTTCAGCAAACAAGGGATGAGGCTATGGCACACCTAATGTCTGACTTGGTTCGTATCTCTGACTGGGGTAAAAATAATCTTGTTGTTTTTAATGCATCAAAGACTCAGTTTTTGCACCTATCAACCTGACAGAATCTTCCACAGGAGTACCCACTAATGTTTAATAATATTGTTATGAAGGGGGAATTTTCCAGTTAGGTGGTCTCGTACCTTCGAGACTTTTCTGGTACCGTAAGTTTCGGTACGAGTCGTCAGAGTTGCCAGTTTGTCTGGTGTTTGTAAGTGTAGTTATTTTGTAAGTTAAACATTTATTTTTATGCTCTTTCTTTATAATGTTTTATTTAAGTGATTGCTTGTTAAAGTAGGTAATTTAAGTTCGTATGGTTAATGATTTAGAGCGTTATGTAATGTAAAACAACTCTAGAATGTTTTGATGTCTCGTAGTTGGTAACTGTTGTTGTTAGGGGCTGATGCAAGACAGTATGTCCTAGAATGTTGGAGAAGTGGACGTTTCTAGTACAATGCAAGCTTATATAAGGATTGGGAAGAGCTTAGTTAGTCAGTCAGTTTGGAGTTTAGTCGGGTTTCACGTCAGTTTGTGTGAAGTGCAGTGCAGTGTTAGTGTCAGTGAAGGTTGTATATTTTTGGTACTTGTGAAAACAGTGGCAAACAGTGACGGGTTATTGAAGTTTGTATATCATTGGAACTTGAGAAGACAGTGAAGTGTATTAAGTGTAATTACTGTCAGTGGAGATTTTTTTCAGTACTTGTGTAAATAGTGAAGTGTTAGCAAGCATTAAGTGTACTAACTGTGAAGTGTTGTTAAACATTAAGTGTAACTGCAGTCTATAAAGTGTGTATAGCTCCAGTGCTTGTGAGAACGGTGAAGTTGAAAAGCATTAAGTGGAATTATTTGGAAAATAAAGACAGTGAACTTCAAGAAGCCAGTGTTTATTTTCGCCTCAGCTGATCTTGTATACTGCACACCTAAAGGCTGACCATAAGAAGAACAACTCACTGGGCAACGTCCTTCCCGTACTGTACTACTGCTGTTGGAAACTGTGGCAGTGTGGGGTGGGGACATAACAATATCCAACTCAAGCCTGCATCATCCTTGAACATGCTTGGGGTTTCATTTACTCGGAATTTATCTTGGGAAGATCATATTACATCTCTTGTAAAATCAGCTTCAGAGAGATTAGGTGTGCTAAGCCGACTCCGCATCTTCTTTACCCCTGCACAGTTGTTGACTTTGTACACTGGTTTTATTCGCCCCTGTGTAGAGTACAACTCTCATGTCTGGGAAGGCTCCCCACATAGAGCTCTTCTCAATAGTTTGGATTCAAAGGCTTTTCGTCTCGTTAACTCTCCTCCTCTTTCTGGCTCTCTTCAACCTTTGTCTCTTTGCCACACTCTGCCTCTTTATCTCTTTTCTATCGCTACTTCCATGGTCACTGCTCCTCTGAACTGTCTGCTTGCATCCCTCCACCTCTACGACGGGCGCTTAGCACCCATCTAGCAACAAACTCTCATCCCTTTTCTGTCCAACTTTCTAATGCAAGAGTTAACCGTTACTCCCAGTCCTTCATTTTTGCAACGGGTCAACTCTGGAACTGTCTCCCTCTATCTGTATTTCCATCTTTCTATGATCTCCAGTCTTTCAAATGCAGTGTGTCCAGGCATCTCAAAATGAACAGATCTTGGATTTGGCTCACTTTTATATTGTGTTTTTTTTTGTTGGAAGGAACGGTTTGTAGGCTCCTGGCCTTTGATTCCTTCTTCTTTGCATTAAAATAGAAAAATTATGTAAAGAGTGGAGTGAAAAGTAATCAGTATTGTAAAATAGTATTCAGTGTTAATTTAGGTAACTGTCCCAATTCTTCAAAGTTCCAACCCATGACCCTCATGACCTTGAAAGCTCGTGTGTGTGTGTGGGGGGGGGGGGATGGCGGGCAGGTGCAGGGACTGGCCTCCCGTCATGACACACATCCAGTTATATACAGCACCACCACTACAGCAACGCTTAGCGACCCACATCGAATCCATGTGAACTTTATTTCGGGTTACCGTCACCGCCACGTATTCTATACATCCCATTCTCAGCTCTTGCTGATAGACAAGAATAAGGCTTTGCCCAACCTCTCCTCTCGTAAGGGAACGTGAGGTGGCCGTGACAGAATTATTCACGGTCTTGCTTGGATTCTTCTCAACCATAACTGGAAGAGCCACAGTGAAGACCCGGGAGTTAGACAACTCGTCATTAGGTCTCCAGTGTTTAAACATCACACCACAATATGCAAGCTTCATATGTTTTGGAGTGTGCTCAGACACCGTTATAACTGCGTGCTGAACATCAAGAGCATTTCAATGTTGGTGGCAAGTGTAACTATATATTGTGTTATAGGAAAATACATTCCACGACGTGTCATACATATCATAGTAGACCACACAATACATAATTTGTGCCTGTTTAGTTACTGTATTGTGAATTTTCATGCAAGATACTTTAAGACCATTAAGGAAATGGATTTAAGATAACACTGTAGGTAAGTTAATATATTTTAATTGTACTTACAAACAATACCAAAATCCAAACAATACACCAATACACACATCTTAGTATTTGGTCCAGCCACCCATTGCATTCAGAATGTCATCAAGGCAATTAGGGATGGAGTCGACCAGTTTCAGGCACACCCCTGATCGTCGTATACTCTCCCACATTTCGTGAGCTTTTGGCCTCTATTGCTGCACAGGTTTGCTGCTCCCCAATATCCCAATCACGTTTCATCATGGCCCTTGTGTTGGCCAGTCGATGACCTCAATTTCAGGGTGATCCTGGAGGTTGTCCTTCACTATGTTGTTGGCATGAATAGGACTGTTGTCATGAACCTGCCTGATTGTGTGGTGGGCTGGAACTGCCATAGCCAGGACTGTAGGAATTAGCACTTGCTCCAGGATGTCTATATACTGCTCACCAATGAAACGGCCATTGATCTTGACCAGTTCACCTGGCCCATGTGCCCACATCCACCTCCAGGAATGACATTGACACCTTACCATTCACTGCGCGATGTTGAATGTGTTTCTCATGGTAGCGTGTGTTGGGGGGCCACCAGCACTGCCTTGCTATAGCTCCCACTGACCTGGATACCGTTTCATCATTACATATAATGTTCTCCAGTATTTTTCAGTATGTGGAAGGCGTTCCAATACAAAGCCGAGTCGACACTCTGTGTGAGTAGATGTTAGCCACCCTTTGTGAGCTGGAATATGGCAGTTGATCCTGGCTTCATGAAGTCGACGTCTCGTCGTCGTGTGATGGCAGCTCAACTCCAAATTTCTTGTATGCTCCACCGAAGTTCACATTGGATATGCCGTTGCAGCTGCCACTATCATAACGTCCATCCTTGCCAACGTTACTCGTGGCCTCCCACTTCGAGGTTTTGTCTCTACCGAGCCCTTTTTCTCCCACCGGCGGATCCACCTCCTAATCGTCTTGGTGCTTCTTCCCATTTCGAGAGCAATGTTCGGCACAGCTGCCCCAGCTCTCCACATCCCGACGATTTGGTCCCGCTCAACAGTCGTCTCCGACGAATTTGCTCGTCCTGCGGGCATATCTGAAATGACAGAGTAATATGTTGGGATAACAGATGCAGGATTTTATATACTATAGTAAATTAATGGTGTTAGTAACACTTAGGTAAAGTATTAATAATCTGACTTAACGTTTGGTAAATCATTTACGATCAACTGCCCAAGAAACCCTTCCTAATTCATATATTCATAGTGAACTGCAAGTGGATCCCCCCACCAACCTCCACCCCCCACCCCCCTGTGACAGTAGAGTGAACATTCGCCGATAATCATCATCATCATCGACATCATCATCATCAAGATTTAGTTTAACCAGACCACTGACACCCATTTCAGTCTCTCTTAGGGCTGGCCCGAAGGATTGGTTTACATATATGCGTTTCTATAATTTAGTGTTTTATATTGTTTGGAGGAGATTCCAGTATTTCAAAAAGATCAAAACTGAATTTAGAGAAAATTTTGGTCTCTGCTAATATATCATACATTGTAGGGTTAGTGAAGCACATTTTTTTATACCGATTATAAACAGGGCATTCAATGAGAATTTTGACTGTTATTTGTGTTAGGCAGTTGGAGCATATAGGTGGGGTTCCAGTAAGGGAAGACATGAGTTGGCCATGCGTTAATCGCGTATGCCCAATTCTTAGACGAGTCAGAATACTTTCCTGATGTGCAGAGGATTGTTTTCATGATGATCAAGAGCAAACTGATGATTTGATCATCTTCAGCATATTATATACTTGTAGGTTCATTTTCCTAGGACATTTGCCAATCGTCAAATATTAGTTTTTTACAGTCAGTAAGCCTCACTGATAATCAAATTATATGGTTTTCCACTGCTTTACATATATCTTCGACACCTTTCTGCTATGACATGTTCATCCTAAATTACACATAACTGTAATAGGTTACCATTACGTTATGGTTCGTTGTATCAAAACGTTTTTCTTGGTGTTCATTGCGTTGTTCTGAATTCCATTTCTGCTCACAATGCTTCATTAACCAACCCAAACTCCCAGGTTGCAACGGGAGGTGTAACAAAACCCATTAAGGTAACGTGCGACAGATATGACCATAGTATATCATACACCATATTTTTATAGTGAAATTAACTCAGACCTCATAAAAACTGTCATATAATTATAATAGAGTCTCGCACTAATTACAATAGTTATTTGCAGAGGTGAAAAAAAAAAGTGTGATTCTGAGTAGAAGAATTATATACATACATGGATTTTTCGGATTACGTTTAGCCGTGGGGTGGATTTTCCAAATTACGCAAGGCAACCATTACAAATAGCCGGGTCGAGGAGGGAGATACCAACAGCGATAGCGAAGCATCGGAAAGGGGGAAGAAGGTTTAGTAGTGATAAAATGTGGGTTAAATGGAACAGACTTTTAGGGGGACAGAAAGTGTGTCGCATTCACCTCACTCCATGGTATTGGGTGGTAAGCTGGGGTGACTGGGGCGATGGGAGGGAGGAAAGAATGTGGAGAAAAGAAGGAGAAAGGAAATGGAGGGCCCATCCCGATCGGGGTGGGGTGCACCTAATATTTAATGTTCTGGGAGGGCCCCTTCATTATTTTTCTGTATAGGGTTACACATATTATTCTACAGTAGATAAAGGGAAAGGATTGGGATAGAGACGTAGTGGTAAGGAATTTAGGTTGGGGTAGGGGAGTGGGCATAGGTGTTCCTTGTTGTTGTCCACATACCTTAGTGAGGTTAAAGTTACGTGGGATTGACTTTTGTTGTAAAGGTTTTAACTCTACATACAAGGGGGTGGAGCCATGTCGTCGGTTCTGTGAGTGTTCCATTAAGGTAGTCATGGGTAGAATTGGGGGAGGGGGTGTGGGAAATGCAGGGGAAGGTAATGTGATGGGATGGGATGGAATGTTCGATTGACGTTAGTCTTGGGGGAGGGATGATGGGAAGAGGAGGGGGAGAGAGGAGTGGAGTGGGGGGGAGAGAGGAGTGGAGTGGGGGGGATGGTGGAGGGGGAGTGTGGGGAGAGAATACGTAGCCGATTAATAGTTGCGTGGGTAGAGGCGGGAGGAGGGGGGGGGGGGTGAGGGAGGATAGGCGTGGAGTTGGACCGTGAAAATTCGATGTTGTTTAATGCAAGTTATTGGACATGACGGTATCTTCAAGCGGGTCAGCACACTATTAATATGCCTTATGTAATCCACCAATAAGGATTACAAGAGTACACAGTATGGCTGCAACTGGTATGAAAATTAAAACGTAACATGGCCACATTTTTGCCCTACGTAATATTTAAAACCCACCTCACGCCAAAAGTAAACCAAAATATGCTTATTTATATAGAAGATTTTAAACTCAAAATCACATTGTCAGCTCAACAAATATATCTTGTCGCTCATGGGACATCCTGTAATAGTATAAGGACGACATGGCCTATGCTGACAAACTAATGTGAGTTGCATGTTGGTGGCGACGATGGTTGGAATGACACCTCGGCAAGTTTCAGTGTTCGACATCACCTCCCCCTGGTGTTGGTGGATATCAAGACACTAATCTGACTCGTCTCAGAATTGGGCATACGCCATTAACGCATGGCCAAATCACATCTTCCTCTACTGGAACCCCACCTATATACTCCAACTGCCTAATACAAATAACAGTCAAAATTCTCATTGAATGCCCCGTTTATAATCTGTATCAAAAAATGTGCTTCACTAACCCTACAATGTATGATATATTAGCAGAGACCAAAATTTTCACTAAATTCAGTTTTGACATTTTTGAAATACTGGAATCTCCTCCAAACATAAACACTAAATTATAGAAACGCATATATGTAAACCAGTCCTTCGGGCCAGCCCTAGGAGTGACTTGACGTGTCGTAGCAATAACTTGCACTTGGCAACTGACACCTGCCTACATCTGTATACTCCATCCTCCTATAGCCTCGCACTGAAGATCCCACCCATCGTCATGTATCGTCTTGTGTCCTGATAATCTTCGCGGTTACTTAGCGGTAACTTAGCGGTTATGTAGTGTGTCGTAGCTTGTCGTAGCTTGTCGTGGCGATGTCTTGGCGTGGCTTGGAGTCAAGGTGACAGTTATTTTTTAACTGAGGGATGATTATCGAGTGTCATCAGAATAAAGTGACGTTTCCGTACGGTGTCGTGGGATGTCGTAGCAGTGTCTTTGTGTGCCTTAGCACTAATGTGACTGTGTCGTGAAATGGCCGTTTAGGCCTACCGTTTGAGGTATGATCGTGGCATTTCACCAGATCATACCTCGAGGGTAAGGTCGTGGCGATTGGAGCCGTTCTCAAGGATGAACTTAAACATGGGACATGGGCTTTAGGTGAATCCGTCACGTTGTATACCCGTTCATCTAATAATACTGGCATCAAACGACAAGCGAAGTTTACTAACATTGATGTTGATGCATTTTTGTGAATGCTTGCTTAACGGGATGTGCTAGCTTTAAGTTGTACTACAGTTGATTAGTATGCTGATGTTATATCAGACACATTATATCTATCTGTTGCAAGACGCCTTAATAACGTAAGGGGTCGCCCAAACAAATCGCCTCCATGACACCCTGTCCCCTGCCAATTCATTGCCTTCTCCCAGCTCACATACCCCCTCTCTCATATACCTATCCACTCCATCCCTCCATCTCATCCTTGGCCTCCCCCTGTATCTCCTCCCCTCCACCTCACTCACACCCATCCTGTCAGTCTCTCCCTCTCCATCCTCTTCATATGGCCAAAGCACCTCAGTGTATTTCTCCTAAAGCTTTCTATCACATCCACATCCACACCACAATGCTTCTTCACTTCCTTATTTGTCAGTCTGTCTCTTCAAGTTACTCCACATGCTCCTCTCAAATAACTCATATCCACTGCTCTCACTCTTGACTTCTATCCCTCCAGGAAGGTCCAAGCTTCACTTCAATACGTTAGAATTGCTATCACAATACTGTCATGCAGCAACTTTTTTACTTCCATGCTCACTTCCCTCTTTCTTATCACTGCTTTCAAAGAACCAGCAACCTTTCTTCCTTGTTGTACCCTTTCAAGCACTTCATCCTCTAAACTTCCATCCTCAATCATCATACTACTCAAGTACTTAAAGACACTCACATTTTACATTTCCTCCTCATCCAGCCTCATTGTACATTCATTGGCTTCATTTCTCTCGAATACTATAACTTCACTCTTCCTTACATTCACCTTTAGATTCCGTTTCTTACACGTTCTCCTAAACTAATCCACTAAGCCTTGCAGCACCCATTCGTCTTCACTTAACAACACAGTATCATCTGCGAACAGCAGTACAAAGAGTTTCCATACACTGCCCTCTCTCATTAGGACCGCTCCAAGATCCCCTGCCCTACCTTGTATGTCTTGTACAACCTCATCCATATACATATTGAACAACCATGCAGACATGGCACATCCCTGTTTCAATCCAATATTCAAATAGAGAAATTCACACAGTACACTGTCCACACGCACTACAGCCTTAGCACCCTCATACATAGTCTTCACGGCATTCAGCAACTTCCCATTTACCCCATAATTATATTCTTAATACTTTTCATATTACTTGTATATCCGCCCTGTCATATGCTTTCTCCAAATCCATGAAAGCCGCATACAGATTCTTTCCCTTCTCTAGAAATTTTCCAGTAAAGACCTAAGAATGAACATAAGATCTACACAACCTCTACCCTTCCCAAAACCTCCCTGTTCTTCTCCAACTGATTCCTCTGTTGTTTCCTTAAGTCTGTCATTACGAATCCTACCATATACTTTTCCTATTTCACTGAGATGGCAAATGCCGCTATAATTACCACACACTTCTTTTTCCCCTATTCCTTTGCACAGGGGAATAATCATACCTGACTTCCAATCCTCCGGGACTCTACCTTCCTTCCGGGCCAATCTGCACTTCCATTCTTCCATGCTTCAGCATTTCACCACACACTCCATCAAATCCTGGGGCCTTCTCCATTTTGACTTTCTTCATTGCTTCTGCTACTTCCGTCCTACTGATTTCTTCCCGTCTTCTCACATCCCTATTTCTCCCAGCCATTTCCCAACCACTTATACTCACAATACTTTCATTTTTTATAATCAACAATTCCTTAAAGTGTTGTCTCCATTTACTCACTTTTTCTCCCTTCTCCAATAGCAATCTACCATTTTTATCTTTCGCTCCCCGACTAACTTCTTTATCACCCTGTCTAACACTCGTTACCTCTTTCCAGAACATTTTCTTACATTCCCTCTACACTAAAATTCCTTCCAAATTCTGCATCCATTCACTTACTCACTCTTATTAATCTTTTCACTTCTCGCTTCCTCTCTACATATAACTCTCTCTTCTGTCTCTCAACTTCCACCCCCCAGTTTCTCATCCACTTACTATTTGCTTTCTTCTTTTGTGCCACAGCCTGTCCCACCTCTCCATTCCACCATGCTGTTCCTTTCACTCCCTTTCGTCTCCTCTTCACCCCATACACCACCTCACGTGATGAACAGATTTCTTCTGTGAATATCGTGCACACACCTTCCACGTCCCCCATCTGCTCCAAATCATATTTTCCCAGTTGCTCCTCCACTTCCCTCTAATATTCTGCCTTTTTCCATCCTCTTGCAACCTTTCTACCCTCCTTGTAGACACATTATATGTATGCAGTAAAGAAAATCAGAGTGAGGTAAGAGTACCAATTGTTAATCAGACGTTGGAAAGATGGGAAAGGCTACTTAGTGATAAAGATGATAGAAGTGTGTGGCAGAGACTGGAGAGGAGAATGTGAACAATTTAATGACCCGCGAATGTACTTACGATGATAATTTTTAATCTTTTTTTGAAGATTTGTTTCATCCTCCTAATGTGACTAGTACTGAAATTGATGTGGGTAACATTTCTGTAATAATGCCTATTTTGGATGATAACATTACTTTTCAGATTTTGAATGTCAATTTAATGAATATTGCTTACCCTTGTGGAATGGTTGTGGAGAGGTTGCTTTAAAACAACTAGACAAAATTCAAAACAAAGCTGTTAAATCATTAACAACCCTGCCATTACAAGTAAACTACCTCCCCTGCAAATAAGAAGGAATGTTGCCTCCCTTGGATTATTTTACAGATATTTTTTTGGCAAATGCTCATACGAAGTTGCGTCCATGGTGCCACCTCTCCATGCCTTCCCTCGTGCTACACGGGCATCTGGTAGCGCTCATGACAGGAATGTCACTCAGCCATAATGCAGAACTTCTGCCTATCAGAATTCTTTCATTCCCCGAACTGTTCTCTCTGGAACTCGCTTCCCCAGAGTTGTTTCCCTCAAAATTTCAACCCACAACTGTTCAAGTCTAACTGTTACAGATATTTTATGAACAGAGGACACCAGTAATCTGGTGAATGGATTATTTTTTTTTTTTTAATTCATTTCTTTTTCCTACCTCCTTTCTGTTATTTTTAAAAAAAAATAAAAACTAGATTAGGACAGCGGACCTAATGGCTTATGTCCAAGCATATTTAAGGTGTTGGCAGCACAGTGGTTGATTATCACAATTGTATTCAATGTAATATTTACATCACTCAGTTACCCTTCCTCGTGGCGGTTGGAAAGGCTATTAATAATATCAAATCGTCTATCTATCTATTTATTGCCAGACGTCTCAATCCCAGTCGGGGTGGCCACAAACAAATCGCCTCCACGTCGCCCTGTCCCTCGCCATTTCACTGTCATACTCCAAACTAACACACCCCTCTCTCATATACCTCTCCACCCCATCCCTTCATCTCATCCTCGGCCTCCCCCTCCCCCTCCCCCCTCCACCTCACTCACACACACTCTCTTCGTCAGTCTTTCACCCTCCATCCTCTCCACATGGCCAAATTACCTCAGTGTATTCCTCATAACGCTTCCTATCACATCCATATCCACACCACAATGCTCCTTTAAATCCTCATTTGTCAGCCAGTCTCTCCATGTGACTCCACAGGCTCCTCTTAAATAACTCATTTCCACTGCTCTCACTCTTGACTTGTGTCCTTCCAACAGCGTCCAAGCTTCACTTCCATACGTTAGAGATGGTATCACAATACTGTCATGTAGTAACGTTTTCACTTCCATGCTCACTTCCCTGTTTCTTATCACTGCTTTCAAGGAACCAGCAACCTTTCTTCCCTGCTGTACCCTTTCAAGCACTTCACCCTCCAAACCTCCATCCTTACTCATCACACTACCCAAGTACTTACGCGTACTCACATTTTCCAATTCCTTACCATCCACCCTCGCTGTACATTCACTGACTTCACCCCTCTCAAAGACCATCACTTTACTCTTCCCTACATTAACCTTTAGATTCTGTTTCTTACACATTCTCCCAAACTCATCCACCAAGCCCTGCAGCTCCTCTTCGTCTTCACTCAACAACACAGTATCATCTGCAAACAACAGTACAGGGAGTTTCCAAACACTATCCTCTCTCACCATGGCCACTCCAACATCCACTACCCTACCTTGTACTCGTACCTCTTTTATTACCCCATCCATGTACAGATTGAACAACCATGGAGACATGACACATCCCTGTTTCAACCCAACCTTCAAAGAGAAAAATTCACTCAGTTCACCATCCACAAGCACTGCAGCCTTAGCACCATCATACATACTCTTCACAGCATTCAACAACTTCTCATCTACTCCATATATACTTAATATTTTCCACAATCCTTGTTTATCCACCCTGTCATATGCATTCTCCAAATCCATGAAAGCCACATACAACTTCTTTCCCTTCTCTAGAAAGTTTTCAACTAAAGATCTAAGAATGAATATCTGATCTGCACAACCTCTTCCCTTCCTAAAGCCTCCCTGTTCTTCTCCAACTAATTCCTCTGTTCTTTCTCTAACTCTGTCAATAAATATCCTACCATACACTTTTCCTATTATACTAAGAAGACAAATGCCCATATGATTACCACACACTTCTTTTTCTCCTTTTCCTTTCTACAAGCGAATAATGATACCTGACTTCCAATCCTCCGGGACTCTACCTTCCTCCCAGGCCAATCTGCACGTCTTCCACATGCATTCCACTACCATCTCTCCCCCATGCTTCATCATTTCACTACACACTCCATCAATTCCTGGGGCTTTCCCCGATTTAACTTTCTTCATTGCTTCCACAACTTCTATCCTACTGATTTCTTCCTGTCTTCTCACCTCCCTCCTTCTCCCAGCCATTCCCCAGTCACTTATACTCGCATTACTTCCATCCTTTATGTTCAACAATTCATTAAAGTGTTCTCTCCATCTGCTCACTTTTTCTCCCTTCTCCACTAGTAATCTACCATTTTTATCTTTCACTCCCCTGTCAACTTCACTCCCGCCCTGTCTTACTCTCTTCGCTTCTTTCCAGAACATTTTCTTACAGTCCCTCCACTTTACACTCAAATTCCTTCCAAATTCCTCATCCACTCTCTTCTTACTCTCTCTTACTAATCTTTTCACCTCTCTCTTTTTTTCTACATATAACTCTCTTCCGCCTCTCAACTTCTTCCACGCCCCTATTTCTCATCCATTCATTGTATGCTTTCTTCTTTTGTGCCACAGCCTGTCTCACCTCTTCATTCCACCACACTGTTCCTTGCACCCCCCTCCGTCTTCTCTTCATCCTACACACCACATCACATGTTGCACATACTTCTTCTGTTATTATCCTGCACACACCTTCCACGTCCCCCATCTGCTCCAATTCATATTTGCCCAATCGTTCCTCCACTTCTTTCTTATATTCTGCCTTTTTCTCATCCTCTTGTAACCTTTCCACTCTCCTTGCAAATACTCCTTCTTCCCGTCCTTCCCTTCTTCTATTTCTCCATCTTATTTGGATCTTGATTCTGGCCACCACCATGTAGTGGTCAGAAAGTCCACTCCTCCATCCTCTATAAGCTCTTGCATCCATTACACATCTTCACATCCTTTCATTCACACACACATAATTAATCAATCATTGCCTTCCTTTCATTCAGTTCGCCACCCACCCTTCTCATCACTCGCCATGTATACCTGTGGATCATTTTATGCCTGAAGAGGGTATTGGTTATCACCAACCCCCTCCCAGCACAAATGTCCACTAACGCACTGCCATTCTCATCTATATCAACAGGCACACCCCACTCACCAACTATTCCATCCACCTTCACATTCCCTACTTTACTATTCATATCACCGATCAAAAACACTCTCTTTCCTTCCAAACTTTTCCATGCACACTTCCACATTTGTCCAGAACTCTTCTCTCACTCTGCTTGCACTATCTTGCTTTGGTGCATACACGCACAGAATCGCCCACATTTGTATTCCAACTTTCAATATTACCCACACAATCCTTGACCCATGTGATCCATACTCTCTTATGTTCTTCTTTCATCTTTTACTCACAACTATACACACTCCTTCTTTTACCCTCTCATTCTCACCTACTCCTGCACATATACCCCATCCATACTCCCATTCTCTCACACTCTCACCTTTCCATTTAGTTTCAGTTACTCCACATACATCAACTTTCGCACCCTCAAGCACCTGGACAATCTCTCTCTCTTTCACCTCATCATCCGCACCTTTTACATTCCATGTTGCAATTACCATATCCTTTGTCCGGTCCTTGGTCGTCATCTTTTGGTCAGTCCTTGTCCGAGGCTTCTTGTTCGTCATTTTAGTTATTTGTTTTCCGGGGAAGGGCACTAACCCTCCGCCAACCCTTTTAGTCGCCTTGTACGACAAGCAGTGATACTGGGAGAGTATTCTTAAAAACAAACCCTACCCCCAGGGTGACCGATTATTCCCGGTTAACTGCCGAGGCATTAATATTATCAGTATAATTTTAAAGTTGTTTGATATGATTTTGTGTAGTATTATGCAGTGGTTCACTCATTATAGAGAACAAACCGGTGGCTAATCTAAACGAGGATGCACAGAAGACATCATCATCATCATGATATTGTTTGACTTGGCTAAGAGGAAGAAATTTCCGTCACTGATAACGTGTGTGGACTTTTCACAGGCGTACAACCGTGTACCAAGGTCCACTTTGTTCAGTGTGCTAAAACGAGTAGGTTCTTCTGGAGCAGAGATGCTGGCCATCCTGGTGGCAATGTATCGTGCCACATACAGTGTGGTTGGTACAGCCATTGTTACGGCTACAGTGGAGGTGAGTCAAAGGATCGCCTTCGTCTTGAATAATATTCATGATATTAAATTACTGTAGGTGTATTGTGTGTTGGACAGTTTTCTACTTTGGCTGCATGTATTGGTCCTGATGTACAATACAGTCCTGTCCACGTCCAGGGATGGCATGATGCGTGAGTTGTCTCTGCTCAACCGGCTTTGTACGCATGGCATGAAGATAAACACGAAGAAACTCAATATTTTTGCTGTTGGTGTCAGAGATACAGAGTGTGTGCCTTGTTGCTTGGATGGATTGACAGCGTCGTGGTGTGATCGTTATGTATACCTAAGTAGTATGTTCGCTAGCGACGAGTCCATCTCGTCAGCTACTGCTGCCCATGCACAGACAAAATTATGCCACATAATCAAGTTTGTTTCATATGTTAAGAATATCTAAATACAATTTTATGTTAAAAGAAGACTCTCTAAAGTTGCATTAATTTCAACAATGCTTTACGGATATGAGTTGTGGTTAAATGAAGAATATGAAACCGATTGTGAAACTGTACAGTTGGGTGATTAAGTAACTTCTGGGTGTCCGCATGTCAACATGTAATGAATTACAGTATGCTAATCTGAACCTGGAATGCTTCCACTGCAAGGACTTGTAATGCACAAACAACTATAATTCTTTCAGAAGATAGGGATAGAACAGAGATATATATTGATTCTTTGGTGCATGCAATGAAACTCGTCTTAATGACCAATACACCAACCAGTCAGTATGTATCCTGTTAATTACACGTGAAAGAATAAACATTTGGGATGCACTGGAGTCAGTAAAACAGTATGTATTAGAACCCAACTCTCCCCGCAGGTTGACATAAATTTCTATAAATTCCAGTCTTAATGTTCACGATGTGTTTCGTAAAAGAAAGTATGGTAATTATTTGGACAGTGCTTCATCCACAAAACTGCGCATAAGCGGCCTTAATTTGGCAGTTGAAAAGGGTAAATGAAATAGACGAGGACGAAGACTCCCTCCCCTGGAGAAGCGTCTGTGTGCATGTGGCACAGTGCAGACATGGTTACATGTGGCAGAGTCGTACCCCCATACAAAACACATGTCACTTGTACGAGTTTGACGCATGGCAGCAACTGACGTCCAAAGATATAAACCTGTGTATACTCGTATCCATGTTTTGGCTTATATTCATTCACCATCTAATCCAGTGTTGCCCCATGAGGAGCGTAGGAGCCCTGGGCTAGGCAAGTTGGTCGTGACATTTAGGATGAGAGTGACCAGCTTCACTTATCCCCGAGTGTCACTACGTGAGCAATAACCCCCAACCATCCCTTAGATATAAACCTCCACAGACTCAAACAGATTGGAGCGCCTTAATTACCCTAAACCACCAGGTGCCATAATTTGGTTATATGGTTACCACCCAGCGTAGTAAATGGTTTCCTGGTGTACAGGAAACCATTTGGCTTGTCATTTTGTAGAGTCACTCTTAGGCAGAAGGAAGAGAAAAGAATGAGGGAAAGAAAGACAGAAGGGGAGTGTAAAGTCACCCGCATGCAGAAGGAAGGGGAAAGAATGAAGGAAAGAAAGACAGAAGAGGAAGGAAGGAGAGAAGGAAGAAAGAGAGGAAAGGGCAGACATCTGAGAGTAGTACTACATCGTGTGAGTGGATTGTGAGCGTCCTCACCTGACAGTAGTATTTTGGTAATAAGCTTTATGGTGTTCTTGCATGTTTTGTGATCAACAGCTATGTATTATTATATGGACTACAAAGTAGTGGGTACATCTAGGGGGTACTTTATGTACAGTGTATAAAAGTCAACGGATAATCATTGTGATGTGAAGCAATATTCGTTTGTGATCGATAAGAAATCTATCTGTCTTTTAAAGGTGAAAATAGAGGTAGTGAGCTCCTAGTGCAAAATATTCCGACTCAGTCTGATGGACTGTGGGAGTTATCTGGAGATTACTTGGACAGATGTCGCGAGTATCAGCTGCGCTGAAGGGAAGTGGGCGAACAAGGCAGTTATTTTTTTTTTCCAGAGTTTCCTTCAGAATGTTGTGGACACTATGGAAGCGAAACAACTTTGGCTATTCATTCTCTGTAATTTGGTTGTTTATTCTGACTGTCAAGTGGATGACTGCTCTAACTATCCCTTTCACCTAAATTCAGTAGAGTCATCAGAAGGGTAGCAATGATTCCAACGAAATATACGTCCTTAAACTGAAGGTGTTAAGGGCTTGCCAAGCCATACTCCATCAGTCTGGCGGGGTAATGCTGATCCTTCACTTGCCCACAAGTAATTTCCTACCGTAGCCTTAGTGACATATTTGAAGGGGGTCCTATCAAAGTCATGTAAACATTGTCTAACGAGAATCTATTAACGTGATTACAGCTAAAATTAATGCGTTCACGTGTATTCGGAGGAGCACGTAACCATTTTTTCCATATTTCAGGAACTGTGGTACACATGAACTGGACTCCAGCGGATTAAGAGATGCAGATGTAGTGCTCAAGTCCATGAGGGATGAAATCTACTTACCGTATATTGTTATTTATTTATTTATTTTTTTATGTGTTCGACTCTGAGCACAGGCTTTACAGCCTGCTTCCAAGGCCCAGTAGTCCACCTGTATATCATACGCCTCCACATGTCACCACTTCGGCTCTAACACCCACCGTCCATACTGAATACTTGCTAGGGCTGTTTCATACAGGACTGGTGTATTGGTATGAGCGGGGGTACCTTTACGACATGGTGGCGGGTCATTTGGTAGATCAGTAAAATCTGCTTTTATGAAATTCAAATCCTTAAACTATTCCCTGCCCCAGTGGGGATTCGAACCTGGGTCCGTTAGGACTGCAGATCACCTCTCTAGTGATTCAGCCACCGCCTACCCCAGTGTACATGTCATTGCACTTAAGTACAAGTACAAGTACTTTATACCATACAAAAGTGCTCCTGTTTCGAAGAAGAAATTTAAATGATGGTCACATTCAAAAGGTTAAGTTATTAAGGTAGAAAGTAGCGTATTAGAATACAAATATACTTTATTAATCAAACCATTTCTTCTATGACAGAATATTAAGTCTACTTAATAATACCTTTATAAAGTCCAATAGAATATATAAATTTTTGTTAATATAATGTACTTGATTGTACTTGAAAGTACTTGGTATTTTTTCAAGTACATAGGGTCTAAGTACAAGTACAAGTACAACCAAAATTTTAAACTCCAAGTACAAGTACATGAAAACTGTACTTAAGACCAAATACCAAGTACAAGTACTGTAATTGGACTCAGACCTTGTTGTACTGTACACACACTCAAAAAAGTAGCGTTACAGGCAGGTCCGATGAGTTTCGTACTGAACAATCCAGCTGTCTCGGTAGGATTGCAGGAAGGCAGTTATTAAACGTTTTATTCGTGGTGTCAGCTTGTATCGTGCAGTAGGTGTAACGATACTCTTTTGAGTGTGTGTACATAGTCACATACACAGGTAGATAGGCAGACAAAAACGATATGTATTATAAAATTACCTCGATTCAAAATTCCAGCATAATGACAATACATGCAGATACACCTGATGCGTACGTGTGTGGACAACACACACACACACACACGCACGCACGCACGCACGCACACACACACACACACACACACACACACACACACACACACACACACACACACACACACACAACCTTGTATAATATATATATATATTCATTCATTCATTGCCAGACGCCATGTATCCCAGACAGGGTGGCCAAGGGCTTAGAGTTAATTGTTTTACAGGGAGGGGCACTAATCCTCCACCAACCCCACATGACACGTGGGGATGCCAACAGCATCTGGTGTTCCCAGGCGGTCACCCATCCAAGTACTAACCAGACCCAACGTTGCTTAACTTCGCTGATCGGACGGGAAGCGGTGTACTCAACGTGGTATGGCCGTTATATATATATATATATATATATATATATATATATATATATACTGTATCTATCTATCTATATACACCAAATGCCCATCATTGTCCCAGCGCCAGGGCACTACAATGAAAGGAAGTCGGAATGAAGGGTGAGAATGGCTTCGAGTACATCACGATGTGTGCTGAAGTAGGCACACAGAGCAGAAAACAAGAGTCCAGGGGCCTGAAGGGAACAATAACTGGGCAGTATAGTTAACGACGTGATGGGGTAATGCTTCACCCAGGGGACTGTGACAGAGTTTGCATGGCCTGTTGGCAATTTCCCCTGAGGAGCGATATCCCAGGCGAATGTGGGCGACGGCCACATCACAGCAGTAGGTGAGGATGGAGTGCTTGCCATAGGTGTGGCTCACGCCAAGGTAGCTGTCATACCGCTGGATGGTAACGATAGTGGGACATTCAGCATTGGTACGCAGGCCCTGGACTCCTCGAGAAGGATTCTCCGGACCATTGTCGTGGACATAGGGAGGCCGATGGCAGCTAGAGGGAGGTTACAGGATGCTCGGGGAAGCCGATATGCCTGGTCGTGGCGAATGTGACCAACATGGGCTGGGATCTAAATAAAAGAAACCCTGAGGCAAAGAGCATGAACCTGATGGAGGCATGAAAAGAGGGAGGCGAAGAGAGTGGAAGGGAGTAGGGGGGAGGATTGGGAATTATGGCAAGGGCAGCTTGGGAATTGCTGATGATGAGACCTGGTAGGTGATGAGAGAGAAGGGAGTCAAGGGCAGGGTGTAGAGCAGATAGCTGAAAATGGATACTGCAGGGAAGGCGGTGGAAGGTGGAGAAGATGGGGAAAGCAGAAGTAGTAAAGGTAAAGCAAGCAGCTCCTGACCGGCCGTTAGCGAGGACAGAACCGTCAGAGTAGACGTGGATAGGATGTGAAGAATAGGTGCGGGCAATGGAGTTATGGGTTTTAGTGATGGAGAGCTGTGAAGGGATTGGTAAACGGCCAGAAACAGTGGCAAAAGGTGTGTGGTGAACACCAGGAATCGTACATGTCCAGGTAGGGGGCAAAGGGTCAGTAGGGATGGGAGTGACAAGATCAATATGGATACTGGTGGGATCTCCGCCAGAAAGCCATAGAGGACAGTTGAGTCCCGAAAGAATTCTTTTTAGCCGGGATGCCAGGCTTGGCACGTGAGTATGCCGGACCCGGTCGAGGTGAGTGGAATCTGAGAGAATGTCAACCACTGAGGAGGTAAAGGATGGAGCAGGAGACGGAAATGAGGTCAGAGACTGTGTGGCAAAGCAGACTTCAAGCATATGAATGTGATCAATGATGGGACACATTGAATACAGGGAGCATGTTGACTACTTTGGCTGACTTGGGGCAGCGAAGAATGAGACACATCACCCGATTCTGTACCACTTCAAGTGGTCGACGCTGTGCTGGCGAAACAAGAGAGAAAGAGGGATAGCATGATAATCAAGAAGAGAGCGAATATATAACATGTGAAATGATCGAGCGATGGGGATGCTAACCCCATGCGAGTCACAAGTGAGCGTGCCAAGGAGTTTAAGTCTTCGGTGGATGCGGGTGCAGACAGTGGAGTCATATTGAGAAGGGTGACAGAAGGAAGAGAGAGGAATTCCAAGGTATGTAGGAGTATAATCCTACACAACCTCAAGATGAGATAATAAATGCTCTGATCTGTCCAACCCAAATTCTTCCCATTCCTTCTAGAACCTTGCCAAAATCCTTTGTAACAACTTTACTTCATCAACCTTCCCTCTTCTTTTCTGCTGTGATGGCTCTGCAGCTGTTATTTCTACTGATAAAGCAGAACTCTTTGCTCAGACTTTATCCATAAAGGCCACCTTTGACGATTCTAATGCTGCTCCTCTGTCACTTCTCTACTCTGACTTCCTCATGGCTGAAGTAAAAATGTCTTTAATTGGTGTATTTTCTGCCATCACTGGCCTTAATACTAACAAGGCATATGGGCCTGATGGGGTCCCTCCTGTTGTCCTCAAGAACTGTTCTTCTGTGCTTACACCCTGCTTAGGTAAACTCTCTCATCTTTGTCTTTCAACTTGCACCTTTCCTTCTTGCTGGAAATTTGCTCTCATTCACCTGTCCCAAAGAAGGGTGACCATTCTCAGCCCTCTAAATATCGGCCAGTTGCTTTAACATCCTGTATTTCTAATATTTCTGAATATATTATTAACTAAAAAAGACATTTAAAGTACATTTCATATCACTACATTCTCTCTAATCGTCAGTATGAGTTCTGCCAGGGAAGCTGCACTGGCGAACGTATCACCTTCTATTCAGGCTCCTGGTCATCCTCCTATCAGGACTTTGGCAACAGCTTTGCCATTGCATTTGACGTCTCAAAGGCTGTCGATCGAATCTGGAATAAATCTTTCATTTCCAAACTGCCCGTTAAAGTTTTCTATCCTTCTATCGGTGCCTTCATTTCTAGCTTCCTTTCTGGTCGTTGTCTAGCTGCTGTAGTCGGCCTCCGTTCTTTTTCTAGAGCTGTCAGTAGCGGTGTTAATCAGGGCTCTGTCCTAGCAACAACTCCCTTCCTTCATTTCATCAATGATCTTTAAAGCTATACATCTAACCCAATCCACTCATACACTGATGACTGACTCCACCCTTCACATTACCATCTGCTTCTCGCAGCGTCCATTTCGAGAGTTACTTCAACAAACAAGAGATGAAGCTAGGGCCCATCTATTGTCTGACTTGGCAGATATCTCTCGGTGGGGTAAAAGTAATCTTGCTTTTATTGCATCAAAAACTAAGTTCTTACAGCTTTCAACCCGTCAAAATCCTCTGCCAGAGTGTCCTTTAATTTATAATAATATCCAACTCAATAGTCCATCATCTTTGAACATGCCTGGAGCTTTATTCTCTCGGGATTTATCCTGGTTAGATCGTATTACCTTTTGTGTAAAATCTGCTTCCAAGAGATTAGGTGTGCCAAGCCAGTTCTGTGCCTTCATTACCCTTGCACGTTGTTAACTTTATATAGCGGCCTTATTCGCACTTGTATAGAGTACTGTTGTCATGTGTAGGGAGGTTCCCCACAAACAGCTCTTCTCAACAAGGTGGAATCAAAGTCGTTTCGCTTCCTTAACTCTCCTCCTCCTAACGGCTTCCATCAACCTCTGTCTCATTGCCGATGTTCTGCATCTGTCTCTTTTTTTTGTCCAGTGCTACTTCAGTGGTTGCTGCTCCTCTGAACTATCTGTTTGCATCCCTCCACCACTACAACTGGCTTGTAGCACCCGTCTAACACCAAACTCTCATCCCTTTTCAGTTCATCTCTGTAATGCAAGAGTTAGCCATGACTCCCAGTCCTTCATGTATACAACAGGTCAGCTATGGAACTGTGTTCCCCTGTCTTTATTCCCTGACTGTCTATGCCCCCAGTCTTTAATACACAGTGTGTCCGGGCATTACGAAATGGATGGATCCGGAATTTAGCTGTCTCTTATCATGTTTAGGTTTTTTTCTTGAAGGGAATAGTCATTGTTACGGAACAGAGAAAGAAAATGTACACTTTAAGTGAGAATACTAATAATCACTACTGTCCCGTAAAGTTCCAGGTTCAAAACAAAAGAGTTAGGTAAAATTACAAGTTAAAGTTTAATGCTCAAACTAACAACAAAACATTCAGGACTCATAAGGATAATGTAATGGCAAAAAACAGGTTAAATATATGGTAACTGCAATAGCCTTTATTAATACGAAATTAGCAATAGTAAATTTATCTAAGTCAGCCCTGATAAAATGAGAAACCGGATAATACTCAGTGAATGCAAGATATATTATTACAGATACAAAATATTATTAATGATGGCTGACAATAAGAACCTTACATGAATTACAAAAACCTTACCAGGCCTAAGAATTAACACCTTATGCTACACAATACAAAAAAAAAAAAAAATGCAATAACACTTATACTCAAATTACACAGCTGCTAGATGGCTGGAGACTTCCTGAGCACTCACAATAATAACAACTGTACAGGGGAGGACAGAGATGTGAAAAAAATGAGGAGTAGATCTAAGTGGCAATAATGCAGAGACTGAGCTCATTATATAGGGGCCGGCAGAGCTTGATACAACTTGTAAGAAGGACGCGCAAATGAAGCCATGGGGACAAAGAATTGACAGTCCTGCTCTGAACAACAGAAAGAACGACTTACTTTACTATAAGGGTAGAAGGGGGAGTGAGGTAGAACACGCTCGTGATCAAACATGCAGCATGCTGTACGTTAGAATTACACAAAGGATGATGAAATCATAGGCTATGTAACACCTCCCCACAAAGAAAAAGAAATTTACAAAGGAAAATTCTCATTACTCTAAAACAATCTGCCTAAAGTCTAGATAAGCAATCTGCAATAACATTTTCTTTCCCCTTGACATGTTGTATGTCTAATGAATACTCCTGAAGAAGTAGACTCCATCTTGTCAATCTCTGACTTTTATCTTTAAACTTACTAAGGAATTTCAGTGGGTTATGATCGGTATAAATGACTATGGGGTCAAAACCAGAACACAAATAAAATGAAAAATGCTGTAAACCCAAAATCAAGGCCAAAAGCTCTTTCTCAATAGTTGAGTAGTTCTTTTGAGGTGGAGTGAACTTCTTACTGTAATAAGATACAGGATGTTCAATACCCTGATCATCCTCTTGCAGCAAAACAGCCCCAGCTCCTGTTTCACTTGCATCAACAGCCATCTTAAAAGGCTTAGCAAAATTTGGAGTAGCGAGCACTGGCTGACTCAATAGGATAACTTTAAGTTTGTTGAAAGAGGATTCACAGTTATCGGTCCAGACAAATTTAACTCCCTTTTTCAGTAGGTCTGTAAGTGGTGATACAAGAATTGAAAAGTTAAGAACAAATCTCCTGTAATAACCTACCATTCCCAAAAATCTTTGTAGCTCTTTCCTACTTTTAGGTCTGGGAAGATCACTTATAACCTGAACCTTAGCTCCTGGTGGTGCAACATGTCCATCACCAATTACGTACCCGAGGTACTGAACTTTACCTTGACCAAACTCACACTTTGACAAATTAGCTACAAGATTAGCCTGAACCAAAAGCTCAAGAAATTTACTGACACGGCATAGGTGATCTTTCCAGTTGTCACTGAAGATTAATACATCATCAATATAAACAACACACCCTGCCAAACCCTCTGTTACAACATTCATGAGCTTCTGAAATGTGGCTGGTGCATTCTTCATACCATATGGCATTACAGAACATGCAAAAGTCTTTCCTAGTGTTACAAAACATGAGATCTCCCTAGCACGTTCAGTCATAGGTACTTGCCAGTATCCCTTTAACAAATCAAACTTACTTATGTACCTAGCCTTTCCGATCTTGTCTATGCAATCTTCCACGCGAGGGAGAGGGTAAGTGTCTGTTTTGGTTATCTGATTAACACGTCTGTAGTCAATGCAAAGCCGCTGTGACCCACCTGGCTTACAGACTAGAGTGACAGGAGAACTCCACTCACTCTGACAGGGCTCAATCATCTTGTGGTCCAACAGGTAGCCAAGCTCCTTCTCGATGAGAGGAACTTTCACTGGGTTCACACGGTAAGGAGGCAATTTAATTGGCTTTGCGTCTCCAACATTGACATCATGCATCAACACAGTGGTTCTTACTGGAGTGGCACGGAACACTTGCGGGTACTCCTGCAGTAATGCCGAAAACTCCTGCCTTTCCTCGGGAGGTAGATGAGAAAGTTTAGTCTGGAGATCATTCATGATATCAGGATTCTTCCCCAAACTATCACTCAGGCTCATACTGCATGGGAGAACTTCACTTGAAGACTCGGGTGGAACAGCTACAGTGCAGACTGGGTCACCTTCGTCCCGCCTGTGATATAACTTTAGCATGTTGATGTGACAAAGTTGCTTGTTCTTTCTACGATCTGGTGTGGCGATGACATAGTTGACATCACTGAGTTTCTTCTCCACGAAATAAGGACCACTAAACTTGGCTTGAAGAGGTTGCCCATGCACCGGTAGCAGAATCAAAACCTGATCTCCTGGCTGAAAGTGGTGTAACCTGGACTTCTTATCATACCAAGTCTTCATCTTCTCCTAAGCAGCTCCTAAATTCTCTCTCGCCAGCTGTAAAGCAGTGGACAGCCGTTCTTTGAACTTCATCACATACTCCAGCAGGTTGACGTCATCTTCCTCCGACAGCCAGCATTCCTTGAGTAACTTAAGGGGTCCTCTTACTTCATGGCCAAACAGTAGTTCAAAAGGTGAGAAGCCCAGTGATTCATTTGGAGATTCTCTTGCAGCAAATACAACGAATGGAAGACCTTTATCCCAGTCTTTCTGATGTTCCAAACAGTATTTCTTGAGCATCGATTTGAGTGTTTGATGATATCTCTCCAACGCTCCTTGAGTCTGGGGATGGTAAGCTGCAGACGTGATCTGGGTGATGCCCAACTCTTTCAGAGACTGCTTGAAAACATTTGACACGAAATTACTTCCCCGGTCTGACTGTACCTCCTTGGGCAGATCAAACTTTGTGAAGAACCCTAGCATTTCCTTAACCACATTCTTTGCTGAGATATTTCTAAGTGGAATGGCTTCAGGATAACGGGTAGCCATATCAATCAGGGTCAACACATAAGAAATTCCTGAAGAAGTCTTAGGAAGAGGGCCCACAATATCCACCAACACACGGGTGAAAGGCGCCTCAAAAGGAGGAATGGGAACTAGAGGTGCAACCTGTTCGGTCTGATTACACTTCCCCACAACTTGACAGGTGTGACAAGACTTACAATACCAGGAAACATCTCTGAAGATACCTGGCCAGTAGAAGTTTTCAAAATGCGTGCCACAGTCTTCCTCACTCCAAGGTGTCCTGCCAAACTGGAATCATGAGCCACTCTAATGATATCCTGCCTACAAACACGAGGGATGACAACTTGATGTACAACCTCCCATTCACAGTCGGCTGATGCTGTTGGGGGTCTCCACTTCCTCATAAGTACTCCTGATTTTATATAATAACAAGTAGAAGCACCAGCTGACTCTTCCTCACTGCAAGCAGAGTTAGCTAGACCTTTCAACTCAGGGTCAGCAACCTGCAACTCAACCAACTCTTGACGAGACAAATTATCAACACTACGGGGTACTGCCTCATCTGGTGAGTGGTCCAAATTAGCAAGAAAAGTGTCAGCTAGGATAACATCATCATCATCATTATCCTCTAAGTCACCAGTAACTTTAGACTTAGCCCTAGTGACAGCACATGCAGGGAACACATCAGGGACATCACAATCCTGGGCCGCAGCCACTGGCTCAGACAACTGAGGAGCTGGACACACTTGACTTCCACCAATATCATTTCCAAGTAAGAAAGTTACACCTGACATTGGGAGTGTCTCAACCAACCCAACCATAACGGAACCATTAACAAAACCAGACTCTAAATTCACTCTGCACAGAGGGACAGAGAAGTAATTATTCCCTACACCTTGTAAGATTACAGTTTCATCAGAGGAATTAACATTAGAGTCTAGAACACTGGTCAGCATAAGGGATTGGCAAGCACCTGTATCACGATATATTTGAACTGATTTCCTGTCATTACTGTCCAGAGGACTGACAAAACCATCAGACAGGAAATTAGCACATGAACTCTTGAGAGTGTCACCCACGTTACTGCTCAAAAGAGGAGCTTCATCATGAGGATTTAATTTACCCCTCAAAGCAGGTTCAGTTAACTCAGTTAAAGAATTCTGGGAACTCTCAAAGGTGGACACTAGACCAATTGACTGAATATTTAAAGACTCCTTTTTGTTCACATCACGCTGTCTCCTGAAACATTTCTCCGTAGTTTGACCAAGCTTACTACAATAAGTACATTTACTTTTCTGAAATCTAGAGGTGAAGCTGGTATTTACTTCCTGAGAAACATCATCTTTATTCTCTTTCCTGTTACCTGTACTCTGAGCAGAGGCAACGTACTTACTCTCAGCTTTCCTTTTTTCTCTAGAATATCTCTTGTGAGTGAGAACATATTCATCAGCTAAAACTGCAGCATCAGACAAATTATCTATTCTTTTCTCATCAAGATGTATACTTACATCTTTATTTATACACCTTTTGAAGTCCTCCAGCAAAATCATCTGCTTAAATTTGTCAAAATCAGAATCCACATTCTTAGAATTTAACCACTGCTCTAACAGATCTTCTTTGATTTTTGCATACTCAACATGGGATTGCTTATCTTGCTTATAAGTTGTCCTAAATTTTACTCTATAGGCTTCAGGAACAAGCTTATAGGCCTTAAGAATCAAGCTCTTAACTACATCATAATTATCAGATTGATCCTGAGGCAAAGATGCATAAGTTACTTGAGCTTTGCCGGTGAGAACAGTTTGAAGGAGTACTGGCCAATCCTTTTTTGGCCAATTAAAACCTGTAGCTACCTTTCAAACAACTGAAAATACTTTGTTAAATCAGATTCATTAAAAGGAGGGACAAGTTTAAAATGTTTAGCCACATCAAATTCATCATAGCTAGATGATCCAGTTCCACCTTGTTTCATGCGATACTCATGGTCTGCCTGAATCCTAGCAAGTTCAATTTGTGCCTGAGCCTGTATCTGTGCCTCCTGAATACGAGCCTGAGACTCCGCCTCCTTAGCCTGAGACTCAGCCTCCTTAGCCTGAGATTCAGCCTCCTTAGTACGTGCCTGAAATTCAGCCTCCTTAACACGAGCCTCCTGCAGGGCTAGCTGTAACTTAGCTATTTCAATCTGCGTTTGCTCATTTGGAGGAGTTACATTAAACGAGCTTTTATTAATTATGCCAACAATTTGATCTTTAGAATGATGAGAGTGAACTGCAATTCCCAATTGTTGAGCAACAAGCTTAAGTTCATTCTTTGTTCTGTTTTCTACATCACACACTGTTTGCACATTTGACAAAAAATCTTTGGCTTCATCAAGCGTAGTAATAGTAGACATCATGAATAAATCACAGTCACAAAATATCAAGCAATATCCTTATGATAATATCCTGAATATCCTGATAAGAGGTCGCCAAATTTATGTTACGGAACAGAGAAAAAAAAATGTACACTTTAAGTGAGAATACTAATAATCACTACTGTCTCGTAAAGTTCCAGGTTCAAAACAAAAGAGTTAGGTAAAATTACAAGTTAAAGTTTAATGCTCAAACTAACAACAAAACATTCAGGACTCATAAGGATAATGTAATGGCAAAAAACAGGTTAAATATATGGTAACTGCAATAGCCTCTATTAATACGAAATTAGCAATAGTAAATTTATCTAAGTCAGCCCTGATAAAATGAGAAACCGGATAATACTCAGTGAATGCAAGATATATTATTACAGATACAAAAATATTATTAATGATGGCTGACAATAAGAACCTTACATGAATTACAAAAACCTTACCAGGCCTAAGAATTAACCCCTTATGCTACACAATACAAAAAAAAAAAAAATGCAATAACACTTATACTCAAATTACACAGCTGCTAGATGGCTGGAGACTTCCTGAGCACTCATAATAATAACAACTGTACAGGGGAGGACAGAGATGTGAAAAAAATGAGTAGATCTAAGTGGCAATAATGCAGAGACTGAGCTCATTATATAGGGGCCGGCAGAGCTTGATACAACTTGTAAGAAGGACGCGCAAATGAAGCAATGGGGACAAAGAGTTGACAGTCCTGCTCTGAACAACAGAAAGAACGACTTACTTTACTATAAGGGTAGAAGGGGGAGTGAGGTAGAACACGCTCGTGATCAAACATGCAGCATACTGTACGTTAGAATTACACAAAGGATGATGAAATCATAGGCTATGTAACATCATGCACTGTTGTAGCCTTTGGTTCCTTCTTCCTTACATAAATCACACACACACACACACACACACACACAAGCATTGTTATAATAGTCGTCGTATAGACTGCATTCTAGTGTAGGAGATTATGGAAATTTACAGTTATCCGATATTACAGATGCCTCAATAAATAATGCCGAGCCATGAAGTGTCAGGGACTGAACAGCATTATAAACGGC
This sequence comes from Coenobita brevimanus, assembly GCF_032717465.1. Taxonomy (NCBI): domain Eukaryota; kingdom Metazoa; phylum Arthropoda; class Malacostraca; order Decapoda; family Coenobitidae; genus Coenobita; species Coenobita brevimanus. The sequence continues at coordinate 6,140,216 of NC_136995.1, forward strand.
CTCCCACACTTCACTCTCTGGTAGTACCAGTATTCTTAGAAACAGAAAACAATTCACGCCGCAACACACACACGTCATACACCTAGCTCTCGCAGTATTAGCAGTCCTTCAGTCTAGCCTCTTCAAAGCAACTGTGGGATCATCCAGCTGGAATGCTTGGATTGCTGCAGGCCACTGGGCTGGATGCACGTAAGCCTGCTAGCAGGCAACAACAACAACAACAGTATGACCTTGACCTTGACCTACTTTCACCAATTTCGAACATGTAGGAGATTTTCATCTCCACTACACATGCTTTAATAAATTTTGTGATGATATCTTTAGCGGTTGGGAGGTTATCGTGGTAACAGACACACAGACCTTGAGCTACTTTCACTAATTTCGAACTCATAGATTTTTTTCTCTACTATACACCTGTAAAATTTCGTGATATCTTGAGCAATTGCGAAGCTATCGTGCTAACAGAAACAAAGACATAGAGACAGGCAGACAAACTGAAAACAATACTCGTAGATTTTCATCCCTACTACATACCTGTCAAATATTTTTATGATATCTTGGGCGGGTGCGAAGTTATGGTGGTAACAGACACACAGACCTTGACCATTTTCACCAATTTCGAACTCGCGGTTGCCATTTTTCCCTACTACACACCTGTATACTTGTGTGATAATATCTTGAGCGGTTGCGAAGTTATCGTGCTAACACACACACACACACACACACACACACACACACACACACACACACACACACACCGAAAACAATGCCAGCTTCGCTATCGCGGATGATAACAACAGCAGAAAAATTAATTAAAACGACTTATTATTGCTACATTAACTTTTTACCCACACTCGAGAAAGGAGTGGGAAAACTTTTTTGTTGTATACATATTTCTCTCTCTCTCTCTCTCTCTCTCTCTCTCTCTCTCTCTCTATCCATCTATCTACATCTCTATCTCTATATCTATCTATCTATCTCTATCTCTATCTCTATATCTATCTATCTCTATATCTCTATCTCTATCTATATCTCTGTCTCTATCTATCTCTATCTATCTATCTCTATATCTCTATCTCTATCTATCTCTATCTATCTATCTCTATATCTCTATCTCTATCTATCTATCTCTATATCTCTATCTCTATCTATCTATCTATCTCTATATCTCTATCTCTATCTATCTCTATATCTCTATCTATCTATCTATCTCTATATCTCTATATCTCTATCTCTATCTATCTCTATATCTATATCTCTATCTATCTATCTATCTATATCTATATCTCTATCTATCTATCTCTATATCTATATCTCTATCTATCTATCTCTATATCTCTATCTCTATCTATCTATCTCTATATCTCTATCTGTGTCTGTCTGTCTGTCTGTCTGCCTGTCTCTCTGTCTCTCTGTCTCTCTCTCTCTCTCTCTCTCTCTTTCTCTCTCTCTCTCTATATATATATTGTTACGGACCAAGTGGAAATCCATTGTACAGACAGAAATATATATGGCCTTCGTCCCAGAAGACTTGGTCCATCAACACAAATTGAACAGCACTAATGTACAAGATATTATTGGTGTGGCAATTCTGTTTCAGGGGTTAATCACTTAACTTCTACCTAGAGGATTTAAACCAATAAAGTCAAATTAGATTAGATTTAATGAAACTAAAGTATAACAAAACAATCCTCAAAAAAGTACACAGCCTTCACCATTTATTTACAATACCACAAAAATATGACAATTACTAAAATGACGGTTACTTCACATGACAAACCATTACTAGTAAAGCAGAACAAAAACTATAACGAATAATACAATTATATTCCTTCTCTGTTCAAAATAAATAAAGTAAACACGTAGTAGGAAAAGAAATTAAAAGCCACCCCCCAAGCCCATTCCCACCCCAATCCCACTTATCTGAATTGTATCGGGTTCTGTAACGCCAGCAAACGATCCAGGAAGTTAGGAATGTCCACTGACGGTCAACACAAGGGGCTGGAGACAAACATTGCCCTCACAGGAGCTAACCAGCCGGAGTGAGATCACAAGGTCAACTTTTTTTTTTTTTTTTTTTTTTTATGGCCATCACCCTGAAGGGGCATTAGGCCAGCAAGAATCGATAATCATGAAAGCCAAAATAATGATATGAAATACTTGCATCTATTTCATACCAATATTAAGTTATTATTCATGATTATGAAACATAATAAGTAATAAAGAATACATCAGTATACATGGATAGTACCAGGACAAATACTTCCATCTGTACATCACATGTAGACTCATTACTATTCTACTACAAAATAATCAAATAATTATCAAAATTATATATATATATACAAAAAAAAAAATCAAATTTACTGGTCCTGAACAAAAGAAAAAAAATACACATTTATATAAATGTAACCTCCTCCTGCGGTTTACAAATATATAAAAGTGTATTGACGTATTTACATATGTACAAAAACCATATCCCTATATACAAAAAAAAAAAAGAAATATATATATATATATATATATATATATATATATATATATATATATATATATAATAAATAAGGAAACCACAACCAAGTTCATAAAATAAATCACAACTCTTTGAGTAATCTGGTCTCTTTCAGGAAAGTCATCAATTTATTAGTCACACCAACGTCCCCATCACCCAAGACAGAATCAAGTGTGAAAGGGAGCGCATTTGTCCTACAGTAGGCAGCCAGAGAAGTACGTTCCCCAGCATACCTACTGCAGTACAAAAGGATGTGACTAATAGATAACACCGCGTCACAGGTGGTACAACGCGGTGGAAAATGTCTGTTAATATACGGTAACATATGTGTCAATAGGGTGGAATTCATGCGGAGGCGGGCTAAAGCGACCTCCTCCCGTCTGTTTCCTCGGGAGGAACTGGACCAGTCACATATGGTCCTTTTGACAGATGGAATTGCCAGGTCGGTCCACTGACTTTGCCACAAACGATTAATTGATTTCTTTCCGAAAGAGAGACTAGACTGTAGCTCACAAGGAACGTCCCAAGTCTCCTTGAGTTCTACAGCCGATTTAGCTAGTACGTCAGCCTGCTCATTGCCGTAAATACCACAATGACCAGGCACCCAGATCAGAGAGAAGGATTTAGCACATGTGTGCAGCTTATTGATAATGCGGCCCAGGACCTCATGTGAATCAGTCCTACATGAATGAATTGCCAGAAGGGCTGACTTAGAGTCCGAAAAAATGACAAAACTGTCGTGATCTGAACACAAAGCAAAGTCTATAGCTTGATCTATGGTAAATAATTCGGCAGTGAATACAGACGTATGGGGGGGCAAGCGAAAACGGATGTGGCACTCCGTAGACCACACACTCGCACCCACACATTCATCCATCTTAGAGCCATAGGTGTACAAGTGGAATGATGCTAGGTGTCTAATGAGGATCATCCGGAACAACTGTCGTACCTCCACCTCCGGCGCCTTGTACTTTGCAATGGGGAGCCAGTCAGTATTAAATGTGGTAGCAAGAGACTTCCAGGGCGCTATTTTTGATGTTAAAACCTGATCCCCATTAGAAAGGTCGTACCCTAACACCTCACAGAGGAAGTGAAGCCTCACAGCCACCGGCTTGAGGGCTGCATACAGCAGGTATTCCCACTGTAGGAGGATCTGACAAGTTGGAAGGCCAAGTGAGCGTTTACGGTGGGTGGTGATACCGTAAGAAAATAGCAGGTGGTCACGTCGTAGACAGAGGGGAGGCACATTAGCCTCCACTTCCAACTGCTCCACACGAGTACATCGAAGGGTTCCGAGACAGATACGCAAGCACACGTTCTGAAGCACATCAAGTCTACAGAGTACAGCATCCAATGCCGACCCATACACCTGTGAGCCATAGTCAAGCTTAGAACGGATAAGGGACTTATACACCATCAATAAAGACGTTCTGTCTGCTCCCCACGATTTACCCAAAAGAAACTTGAGGACGTTTACTTTTTTATTACAAGAAACAAGCAAATGATTAATATGTTTTCTCCACATACTGCCTACTGTCAAAATGTAGACCCAGGAATCTTACTGAATTTTGAAAAGGTATCAGCTGATTGTCTAAAGTCAAATGCAAAGGAGGTATGTTAAGTTTACGAGTAAAAACAACACCGACACACTTAGGGACGGAAAATTTAAATCCCCACTCCAGGGCCCAACGCTGAACAGATTCAAGTGCCAGTTGAATCTGCTCTGCCGAGGACTGTGCATTGCGGGAAGAGTGCCACACTGCACAGTCATCAGCATAGAGTGAGTATCTAATCGTCCTGGGGACGGAAGCAGACGACAGAATGTCATTAATGGCAATGCTGAACAAAGTAGGGCTAAGCCCACTTCCTTGTGGTACCCCGTTCTCTTGGACAAATATGTCCGAAGTTACATTACAGGGTAACCTGACAGAAAACATTCTGTCAGTAAGGAAATTCTGAAAGAATATGGGCAAATTACCTCTTAAACCATAAGCGTAGAGTTTACGTAGTATTCCGTTTCGCCAGGTCATATCATAAGCCTTATGAACATCCAGAAAACTTCCTATCATGAATTCGCGATTGGCAAAAGCCTCGGCTATGCAATGCTCCAGGTGCACTAAATGATCCAGAGTGGACCTGTATTTACGGAATCCACTCTGTTGATCATTTAACACACCCTTCGACTCTAAAACAAAAAGTAACCTTTTATTAACCATACGTTCAAAGACCTTACATAGACATTCAATCAGCGCAATAGGTCGAAACGAACTGGGACTCGTAAGACGACCATCCTGGCGAGGTATCGGTATGACATGCGCATAGTGCCATGAGTTTGGGAACGTGCGAGACGCCCAAATCTCATTGTACACCGCTAACAGCTTACTCAGGTTGGCCTGAGTAAGATGCTGAATCATACCGTATGTAATGGTGGATGAACCGGGACTGGAGCCTTTACAGGATTTAAGGGCAAGGAGAAGTTCATCTAATGTAAATTCGGAGTTGTAGCTGGTATCTCCGTCTTCAGTGGCAAGGTCGAAATTTTGCAGCTCAGCCGTACACTTATGGTGGAGAAAGCAAGGATCATAGTTGGCTGAGCTGCTTACCTGGGCAAAATGGTCGGCAATAGTATTGGCAATGTCCACGGGATCATCAGTGACATTCCCGGCCACCTCAAGTGTGGTGATCGGTGACTGGGTGTACCTGTTGTTTAGTACATTTATGGTGGACCAGACCTGACTTAGTGGGGTGGAGCGATTCACCGTGGACACAAAACTACGCCAGTTATTCCGTTTTGCTGCTTTAATTGTCCTCCTGCCTCAGCCTTAGCTGCTTTGTAGGTATTAAAGTTTGATTCTGTTGGCTGTTTCTCAAAAATCCTGTATCTCCTATTGCGCTTTGTGAGTGCTTGTCGGCAATCTGGTGTCCACCATGAAACTCTGCGCTTGTTTGGAATTGTAGATGTCTTGGGAATAGCAACCTCAGCTGCATGTATAATGGAAGTCTGTAGGTGTGCAACTTTCTCATCAATATTATCTCCCGATATATCTAGATTGGTGACCTTTGAGTAGTACCCCCAGTCTGCTTTCTTAAAGTTAAATTTAGATGGTGGAGGAGGCCGAGAATCGTCGCGTGTATAAAAAAGAAAGATTGGAAAATGATCGCTACCCATCGAGTAGTCATACGGGTCCCAAGAGATGTTAGTTTGTATATCGGGAGATGACAAGGACAGATTTATACACGACATGTTGCCAGTGCGGTCATCTAAACGAGTCGCTCTACCATTGTTTAGAAGACAGAGGTTTGACTGTAATATTAGGTCGGCTATTTGCTCCCCCCTACCATCACTCCTCAAGCTTCCCCACTGACAGTGATGGGCGTTAAAATCGTCTAAAATTAATTTTCGACCCGGAAGTTGATGGGTTAAGGAAGTGAAAGCATCACCATCAATGGGACCATGGGGAGGGAGGACAGTAGATAGAACAAATAGACAGATACGTGTTATTAAATTTTACTCTGCACACGACAGCTTCCAAAGTAGAATTTAGAACCACTTCTGTTTGTGGATGTGATTTTTGTATGTATATGGCAACTCCGTGACCATCATATCTTCTATACGAATGGTAGTGTTTGACCTGTGGAGGATCAGGGTGATCCACCAAGCGCGTCTCCTGTAAACAAACAATGTCTGGCCTGTGTATAGATAGCAAAATTGCTATATTGTGGACTTTATTCCCAAGAGTCCTACAATTCCATTGTAACACAGTGAATGTGGCGGTTTAAGATTTATGAGAGGGGCCAGTGTGCTTAGCTTTTTTATGCCACCCGCCACCGGACGAGTGGCTACCGGGGGACCTATCCCAGTGCTTACTAACGGAAACCTCCATATGTTGCTCATCAATAACTAGGCTCCCAGAGCCCCCCGAGGAAGAGCTAACTCTTCTCTCCCTCGCTGGACCAGGAGCAGGAAGGACATGAGGACGTAGCTGTTTCATAAGGGTGGTCATATTACTCTTACTAGAGTAACAGACTTCTGTTTAGGCTTTACTGACAGAGGCAGCAGCAGCCTGAGAGTAGCAAGGTGCAACAGGGGTGTCAGTTTGAGAGGTGGATTGGATAGGAGGCTCAGATGGAGAGGTAGAGTGTGTGTCAAGAGGAACAGGTTCAGGGTCAGTCTGCGTTTCAACAGAACACATCACGGGACGGGACATTACCACCGAAGCATAGGACCTATTCGGCGTGGGAGTTGCATGCAACTCCTTCACCTTTTTCCTAGCTTCGTAGTAGGAAATGCCCTCAGTTGCTTTCACTACGCAGACCTCCTTCTCCTCCTTCCACTTGGGACAATCCCTAGAGGAAGTGGAGTGTGCGCCCTTGTAGTGAAAACAATGTACCGTCTCCGATGTGCAGTGTTTAGCATCATGTCCCTGTGTTCCACATTTGCCACACACTGACTGGGAAGCCCGACAAGTCTTATCGCCGTGCCCGTACAATTGACACCTTAGACAACGAAGTGGATTAGGGATATAAGGTCTTACGTTAACAATATCGTATCCAACTTTGACATGGTCTGGGAGTGAAACTTTTCCAAAAGTCAAGACAATTGTGGCAGTCTTCGTCCTCATGCCTTCAGAAAATCTGGTTATAAATCGGGGATTGATTACGTCTTGTTGAGCAAGTTCCTTTATGATCTCGTCCTCTTCCATAACCATAAGATCCCTGCAGGTGATAACACCTTTGCAGGAATTCATGGCGTGCGGGATCTTCGGCTCGACATCATATTCATGGAACTTACGAAGTTTCATCAAATCTTTTACCTAGGAGGAGTTGAAGGTTTTGATGAGGAGGTCTCCATTTGCAAGTTTTTTCACTTGTTCCACCTCCCCAGCACAGTAATCAATCACTTTCTTGATGATGAAAGGATTGATACTGCTCAAGGAAGTGGAACGGAGAGCATGGAGCGTTACAAACTGTACATTATTTACTATGTCCAGATCGGTACGAGTCTGGGGCCGTTCAGTCAGGGGGGGGGTCAGTCCGTGGTACAGTCCTAGGTTCGTCAGGACCACCTCCCCCCCTGAAGGGGGGGGAGGCGGCAGGGGCGTCCGACATAGTAACCACCCCGCCCTAACGGGGGAAGTGGGAAGAAGGACGAAAACGAGCAAGGGACAAAACACACCGGAACCAAACATCTAAGGCTGAAATTGCCCTCTCGAACCACTCCAGGGAGGCCCGACCGTGTTAATTCACGCCCCAGAGCGATCAGTGGGGGGGACCCTCTGTGGGCAGCAAGCAAAGGTAATCTCAGTACACAGGAACAGACACCTACTGTTTCCAAACTAACAGGGAGGGGAGGAAAGTGAGAAACTAGCTACCCTAACGCACACCAGAAGGGTGAAAAAAAAAAACTAATTGCCGGTGAGGCAGCCCTAGAAAGCTACAGGAGAGGTCAGCAGCACACAACCTCACTCTACACGACCATGCATAAAAATGCAAGGTCAACTGACTTCCAACAGAAGTTCACACAACACATCAACTATGAGTTGACGTGTCAGACACCCAACTCCACGAACACCACTGGGAACTCATCAGATCGAGAGATGGCATGCTGTAAAGTAGCTTGAGAGTAGCTAGGTGGGTTGACTCTTCCAATCACGGGAAGTCAAGGGTTTGCTAGGTGGTCAGGAGAGTTTCAAGGCTTCAAAACTCCAGGCCATCAGCTCTGGTTCGTAACAATATATATATATATATATATATATATATATATATATATATATATATATATATATATATATATATATATATATATATATATATATATATATATATATATGTCTAGAGAGAGAGAGAGAGAGAGAGAGAGCAAAAATAATGCAGTAAATACTCTCAACATAATACGAATTTTCGGCCCACCTCAGGCCATCATCAGGTATTATAATTGTCTATATAGTCAGCTCCAACTTGATGCAAATACAAAACAGGACTTTATTCAACCATAAAACTAATAAAAGCAAGTAAAATCAACCCTCCTCCCAATATAAAAGCTCAAACAGAATTTTTTTTTTTTTTTCGTTAATGGCCATCACCCTGAAGGGGCGTTAGGCCAGCAAGAATCGATAATCATGAAAGCCAAAATAATGATATGAAATACTTGCATCTATTTCATACCAATATTAAGTTATTATTCATGATTATGAAACATAATAAGTAATAAAGAATACATCAGTATACATGGATAGTACCAGGACAAATACTTCCATCAATACATCACATGTAGACTCATTACTATACTACTACAAATTAATCAAATACTTATCAAGTTTATATATATATATATATATATATATATATATATATATATATATATATATATATATATATATATATATATAAAGAAAAATTTCAAATTTACTGGTCCTGAACAAAAGAAAAAAAATACACATTTATATAAATGTAACCTCGTCCTGCGGTTCACAAATATATAAAAGAGTATTGATGTATTTACATATGTACAAAAACCATACCCCTGTATAAAAAAAAAATAATAATAATAATAAATAAGGGAACCACAACCATGTTCATAAAATAAATCACAACTCTCTGAGTAATCTGGTCTCTTTCAGGAAAGTCATCAATTTATTAGTCACACCAACGTCCCCATCACCCAAGACAGAATCAAGTGTGAAAGGGAGCGCATTTGTCCTACAGTAGGCAGCCAGAGAAGTACGTTCCCCAGCATACCTACTGCAGTACAAAAGGATGTGACTAATAGATAACACCGTGTCACAGGTGGTACAACGCAGTGGAAATTGTCTGTTAATATACGGTAACATATGTGTCAATAGGGTGGAATTCATGCGGAGGCGGGCTAAAGCGACCTCCTCCCGTCTGTTTCCTCGGGAGGAACTGGACCAGTCACATATGGTCCTTTTGACAGATGGAATTGCCAGGTCGGTCCACTGACTTTGTCACAGAAGATTAATTGATTTCTTTCCGAAAGAGAGACTAGACTGTAGCTCACGAGGTACGTCCCAAGTCTCCTCGAGTTCTACAGCCGATTTAGTTAGTACGTCAGCCTGCTCATTGCCGTAATTACCATAATGACCAAGCACCCAGATCAGAGAGAAGGATTTAGCACACGTGTGCAGCTTATTGATAATGTTGCCCAGGACCTCATGTGAATCAGTCCTACTTGAATGAATTGCCTGAAGGGCGGACTTAGAGTCCGAAAAAATGACAAAACTGTCGTGATCTGAACGCAAAGCAAAGTCTATAGCTTGATCTATGGCAAATAATTCGGCAGTGAATACGGACTTATAGGGGGGGCAAGCAAAAACGGATGCGGCACTCCGTAGACCACACACTTGCACCCACACATTCATCCAACTTAGAGCCATAGGTGTACAAATGGAATGATGCTAGGTGTCTAATGAGGATCATCCGGAACAACTGGCGTACCTCCACCTCCGGCGCCTTGTACTTTGCAACGGGGAGCCAGTCAGTATTAAATGTGGTAACAAGAGATTCCCAGGGCGCTATTTTTGATGTTAAAACCTGATCCCCATTAAAAAGGTCTTATCCTAACGCCTCGCAGAGGAAGTGAAGCCTCACAGCCACCGGCTTGAGGGCCTCATACAGCACGTATTCCCACTGTAGGAGGATCCAACAAGTCGGAAGGCCAAGTGAGCAATTACAGTGGGTGGTGATGCTTAAGAAAATAGCAGGTGGTCACGTCGTAGACGGAGGGGAGGCACATTAGCCTCCACTTCCAACTGCTCCACACGATTACATTGAAGGGCTCCAAGACATGTGCAAGCACACATTCTGAAGCACATCAAGTCTACGGGGTACAGCATCCGATGCCAACCCATACACTTGTGAGCCATAGTCAAGCTTAGAATGGATAAGGGACTTATACACCATCAATAAAGACGTTCTGTCTGCTCCCCACGATTTACCGGAAAGAAACTTAAGGACAATTACTTTTTTACTACAAGAAACAAGCAATGATTAATATGTGTTCTACAACTGATCCTACTGTCAAAATGTAGACCCAGGAATCTTACTGAATTTTGAATAGGTATCGGCTGATTATCTAAAGTCAAATGCAAAGGAAGTACGTTAAGTTTACGAGTAAAAATAACACCGACGCACTTAGGGACGGAAAATTTAAATCCCCACTCCAGGGCCCAATGCTGAACAGATTCAAGTGCCAGTTGAATCTGCTCTGCCAAGGACTGTGCATTGCGGGAAGAGTGCCACACTGCACAGTCATCAGCATGGAGTGAGTATCTAATCATCCTGGGGATGGAAGCAGATGACAGAATGTCATTAATGGCAACGCTGAACAAAGTAGGGCTAAGCACACTTCCTTGTGGTATCCCGTTCTCTTGGACAAATATGTCCAAAGTTACATTACAGGGTAACCTGACAGAAAACATTCTGCCAGTAAGGAAATTCTGAAGGAAAATGGGCAAATTACCTCTTAAACCATAAGCGTAGAGTTTACGTAGTATTCCGTTTTGCCAGGTCATATCATAAGTCTTATGAATATCCAAAAAAAATACTATCATGAATTCGCGACTGGCAAAAGCCTCTGCTATGAAATGCTCCAGGTGCACTAAATGATGCAAAGTGGACCTGTATTTACGGAATCCACTCTGTTGATCAGTTAACGCACCCTTCGACTCTAAAACAAAAAGTAACCTTTTATTAACCATACGTTCAAAGACCTTACATAGACAGTCAGTCACCGCAATAGATCGAAACGAACTGGGACTCGTAAGGCGACCATCCCGGCGAGGTATCGGTATGATGTGCGCATAGTGCCATGAGTTTGGGAACGTGCAAGACGCCCAAATCTCATTGTACACCGCTAACAGCTTACTCAGGTTGGCCTGAGTAAGATGCTGAATCATACCGTACGTAATGGTGGATGAACCGGGACTGGAGCCTTTACAGGATTTAAGGGCAAGAAGTTCATCTAATGTAAACTCAGAGTTGTAGCTGGTATCTCCATCTTCCGTGGCAAAGTCGAGATTTTGCAGCTCAGCCGTACGCTTATGGTGGAGAAAGCAAGGATCGTAGTTAGATGAGCTGCTTACCTGGATAAAATGGTCGGCAATAGTATTGGCAATGTCCACGGGATCGTCAATGACATTCCCGGCCACCTCAAGTGTGGTGATTGGTGACTGGGTGTACTTGTTGTTTAGTACATTTATGGTGGATCAGACCTGACTAGTGGGGTGGAGCGATTCACCGTGGACACAAAACTAATCCAGTTATTTCGTTTTGCCACTTTAATTGTCCTCCTTGCCTCAGCCTTAGCTGCTTTGTAGGCAATAAAGTTTGATTCTGTTGGCTGTTTCTCAAAAATCCTGTATCTCCTATTGCACTTTGTGAGTGCTTGTCGGCAATCTGGTGTCCACCACAAAACTCTACGCTTGTTTGGAATTGTAGATGTCTTGGGAATAGCAACCTCAGCTGCATGTATAATGGAAGTCTGTAGGTGTGCAACTTTCTCATCAATGGCATCTCCTGATATATTTAGATTAGCAACCCGTGAGTAGTACCCCCAATCTGCTTTCTTAAAGTTAAATTTAGATGGTGGAGGAGGCCGAGAATCGTCGCGTATAAGAAAGACGGATTGGAAAATGATCGCTACCCATCGAGTCATCATACGGGTCCCAAGAGATGTTAGTGTGTATATCAGGAGATGAGAAGGACAGATCTAAACATGGCATGTTGCTAGCTCGGTCATCTACACGAGTTGCTCTACCATTGTTTAGAAGACAGAGGTTTGACTGTAATATTAGGTTGGCTACTTGCTCCCCCCTACTATCACTCCTCAAGCTTCCCCACTGACAGTGATGGGCGTTAAAATCGCCTAAAATTAATTTTCGCCCCGGAAGTTGATGGGTTAGGGATGTGAAAGCATCACCACCAATGGGACCACGGGCAGGATAGTAGATAGAAGAAATAGACGGGTACGTGTTATTAAATTTTGTCAGGACTCCATATAATAAATACAAATCATAACAGATAGCATGATAAATAGATAGACAGGTAGAAGCATCAAGCCAGGGGATGAGATAGGTAGTGTGTCAGCGAGAATTGAGCAAAGGTAAACAGGCTTGCACACTCTTAACTGGAGGAATGCCTTTATGCACACGAACAGCGCCTCGTGACCATACACACACATACACTCATACACACAGGCTTCTAGAAACTTCACATCAGTATATTCCACGTGACACGACATCTGCTAAAATAGGAATTTAGGAAGCAGAGCGCAGAAGGAAGTTAGCCTTCGAATCGGCAGGTAATGGAGAGCGTGAATAAGAAGAGGGGTCCAACTAGACTTTCTTAGTATATTAAGTCTCTGTATAATACATACGCTGCTCAACCTAGACTTTCTCTGAAGATAATAAATCAAGATCAACTCCCTGTATTCATCTTTAACTCCTCCTGCTCTTCAATTAACTCAAGACTCACCTATTAGAAGAATTAAGAGTTACATATATACAAATGTTGGCTACAAAGCTTTGACATTAAATAATGGCAGTAACGAACGAGCCTACGAGCCTACGAGTCTATAAGCCTATGAGCCTACAAGCCTACGAGTCTACAAACCTACAAACCTGCGAGCCTACGAGTCTACAACCCTACAAGCCTACAAGTCTACGAGTGTACAGTTGATTCTACATTATCAAGATTGAAAATAAACAATACATTTTACAACCAACAACTCACAACCATCTCCTGACAGTATTCTCTCCAACCCCCCCCCCCCTCCGTCTGCCCGATCATCACGTGGATGTAGGTGAAGAGGTCACACGATGCCTTGCCAGTAGTTTAACAAAATATTGATACAAACAATCTTGCAATTTCTACGATGAACCAACGAACTACAACAATCTACGATCAACTACAAGTAACAACTCTATGAGTCGTCTCTATAATCTTCTACATGCACCTACAAGTAGCGACATTCTTCATCCCACAACGAGTAAATCACAAAAAAAAAAAAAGGACTGAGAAGACATCGAGAAAGAAAAACAAAAACAAATGAAGAGCGAGACACGACTCACAACTCACAACCACCTGACCTCACCCTCCTCTCTCTCTGCTTCCGTCCCCCCAACCTCCACCACTGACGCAGGAGTGAAGAGGTCAAGACGACGAAGCAAATACCAAGCCCATATTCACAACTAGCCTTACTCACTCATCTTCACTCAAGTTACTCGTCGCTACTCATTTACTCACCACAGCTACCAGTGTGGGAAGTCAACGTCACCATACGTGTTTGCTGAGACGACGCCACGCCTATCAACGTGTGTCTGAAACCCCACATCACGTCAATCAACCCGTGAAGAACAACGCTATCACCACGTGCAACACCACTCACACCATTCCCACCACGGTAAAAATTAGTGAGTTACATAGTTACTTCATTTATACAGTACACAGTGATAGACAAAACATTTTGCACAAACATATAAAACGTGCTGTATAGTTACAACTTAAATACATATACCTACTTCAGTTATCTTCATAATTCAATCATTAAATACTTGCACCAACAATAAATATTCTACATTGTATATATTCATTCATTTATTATAGCATTTATTTACTACCAACGAGCGTTACCCTTTATACCTACATAAAATACGTGTTTCATACATACAGCTATACATTATTACATCTACAAAGTAATAAAGAAAATATACCATCACAGTTACTCAGTGAGCAGTTAAAAGAACACTATTAAACATTTATTAATTAAAGCTACCTAGTGGAAACAGACAAATTAAGTTACAAGGAAAACCAGGAAAAGAAAAAAAAATGGCCAATACAAATGACGTTAGCAAGAATGAACATCTTCCACACAATCGTGAAGACAAAGATTTCCACACAGTGCTGACACATATATCGCCCACGATTGGTACAAGTGAACAACAAGTCAGTGTATATAGTTAAATCTGTATATAGAGTATATATATTTTTTATATAAAATAACAAAATATGGGGCTATATAATATCATTTTCAGTAATATCGGTGCAATATAAACTAAACCTTAAAAAGGGGTTCCAAGGGAATTAGCCAGCAATTATGCAACCTCGGACAACACCGAAAAAGCATAGACAAACGAAGGAAAACAAACTATAGAAAATCAATACATACAAAAAAAAAAAAAAAAAAAGAAATACAGTAAGATCACATAACAAACAAATGAAAATATGCGTAAATGTTACTACAAATGCCAAAATACCGCCTAAATTCCTTCTATAAGTGAAACAGAAAGCAGATTGTTGTCTCCACGAGCCAGTGGCATGGCACATCATCACTATCATAGACAGCAGCATGACCAGATGAGTGATGTCAGGACTGCAATTATTACAGTTATGTAACGACAAACGATTGCATTAAGTTACACTTGCTACAATTATGTAACTACAAACGATATGTAACAATTATGTAACGACAAACGATTGCATTATGTTACACTTGCTACAATTATGTAACTACAAACAGTTATGTGACGACAAACAATTGCATTATGTTACACTTGCTACAATTATGTAACTACAAACAATATGTAACAATTATGTAACGACAAACGATTACATTGTTACACTTGCTACAATTATGTAACCACAAACAATATGTAACAATTATATAACGACAAACGATTGCATTATGTTACACTTGCTACAATTATGTAACTACAAGCGATATGTAACAATTCATACAATGTTACAATTATGCATTACCACAGTGTTACTACAATATTATGCAACAATTCATAGAATGTTACAATTATGCAATGCCACAATGTTACTACAATATTATGTAACAATTCATACAATGTTAGTTATGCATTACCACATGTTACTACAATATTATGTAATAATTCATACAGTGTTACAGTTATGCATTACCACAATGTTACTACAATATTATGTAATAATTCATACAATGTTACAGTTATGCATTACCACAATGTTACTACAATATTATGTTACAGTTCATACAATGTTACAGTTAGGTAGTACTACAATGTTACTACAATAATATGTAACAAGTCATACAATTTTACCAAAATTCTGTATTACCAGAATCATCATACAAGTTAGGTGAAATACTAGACATTACTAATGGGACAACTCCATATGTAATGTAATGACCTAGCAGTATTACCATTGCACATTTATATGTGTATGTCTGTTACACATACACATCTTACAAAATATCATACAATAACCAATTTAACCATATTGTATTTGTTCAATTATGTATACAACTTGTTTAACATATAATATTACTGAACCATTACAATATTAACATGAATATTATATGTATACAATATTATAATCAATATTATGTACTAATAGATTAGCATATGTCAATGATGATTGCTGTCGGAGGACCTTCAGCGGCGTGACCGAGCGATGTCAGGACTCCATATAATAAATACAAATCATAATAGATAGCATGATGAATAAATAGACAGGTAGAAGCATCAAGCCAGAGGATGAGATAGGTAGTGTGTCAGCGAGAATCGAGCAAAGGTAAACAGGCTTGCACACTCTTAACTGGAGGAATGCCCTTATGCACACGAACAGCGCCTCGTGACCATACACACACATACACACATACTCACACACAGGCTTCTAGAAATTTCACATCAGTATATTCCACGTGACACCTCTGCTAAAATAGGAATTTAGGAAGCAGAGCTCAGAAGGAGGTTAGCCTTAGAATTGGCAGTAGTAGAGAGAGTGAATAAGAAGAGGGGTCCAACTAGACTTACTTGGTATATTAAGTCTGTATAATACATATGCTGCTCAACCTAGACTTTCTCTGAAGATAATAAATCAAGATCAACTCCCTGTATTCATCTTTAACTCCTCCTGCTCTTCAATTCACCTATTACAAGAATTAAGAGTTACATATATAAAAATGTTGGCTACAAAGCTTTAACAATTTTACTCTGCACGCGACATCTTCCAGAGTAGAATTTGGAACCACTTCTGTTTGTGGGTGTGGTCTGTGTATGTATATGGCAACTCCGTGACCATCATATCTTCTATATGAATGGTAGTGTTTGAACCGTGGAGGATCAGGGTGATCCACCAAGTGTGTCTCCTGTAAACAAACAACATCTGGCCTGTGTATAGATAGCAAAATTGCTATATTGTGGACTTTATTCCCAAGATGTTCTACAGTTCCATTGTAACACAGTGAATGTGGCGGCTTAAGATTTAAGAGAGGGGCCAGTGTTCTTAGCTTTTTTATACTGCCCGCCGCCAGGCGAGTGGCTACCGGGGGACCTATCCCGCTGCTTGCCAACGGAAACCTCCGTATGTTGCTCATCAATAACTATGCTCCCAGAACCCCCTGAGGAAGAGCTAACTCTTCTCTCCCTCGCTGGACGAGGAGCAGGAAGGACATGAGGACGTGGCTGTTTCGTAAGGTGGTCATATTACTCTTACTAGAGTTGTCAGACTTCTGTTTAGGCTTTACTGACTGAGAGTCAGCAGCAGCCTGAGAGTAGGAAGGTGCAACAGGGGTGTCAGTTTGAAAGGTGGATTGGACAGGAGGCTTAGATGGAGAGGTAGAGTGTGTGGCAAGAGGAACAGGTTCAGGGTCAATCTGTGTTTCAACAGAACACGTCACGGGACGGGACATTTTCGCCGAAGCATAGGACCTATTCGGCGTGGGAGTTGCATGTAACTCCTTCACCGTTTTCCTAGCTTCATAGTAGGAAATGCCCTAAGTTGCTTTCACTACACACACCTCCTTCTCCTCCTTCCACTTGGGACAATTCCTAGAGGAAGTGGAGCATGTGCCCTTGTAGTGAAAACAACGTACCGTCTGCGATGGGCAGTGTTCAGCATCATGTCCCTGTGTTCCACATTTACCACACACTGACTGGGAAGCCCGACAAGTCTTATTACTGTGCCCATACAATTGACACCTTAAACAACGAAGTGGATTAGGGATGTATGGCCTTACGTTAACAATTTCGTAGCCAACTTTGACCTGGTCTGGAAGTGAAACTTTGCCAAAAGTCAAGACAATAGTGGCAATCTTCGTCCTCACGCCTTTGGAAAATCTGGTAATAAGTCGGGCAATGATTATGTCCTGTTGAGCAAGTTCCCGTATGATCTCGTCCTCTTCCATAACCATGAGATCCCTGCAGGTGATGACACCTTTGCAGGAATTCATGGCGTGCGGGATCTTCGGCTCGACGTCATATTCATGGAACTTACGTAGTTTCATCAAATCTTTTACCTGGGAGGAGTTAAAGGTTTTGATGAGGAGGTCTCTATTTGCAAGTTTTTTCACCTGTTCCACCTCCCCAGCACAGTAATCAATCACTTTCTTGATGAAAGGATTGATACTGCTCAAGGAAGTGGAACCGAGAGCATGAAGCATGACAAACTGTGCATTATTTACACTGATGTCGAGATCTGTACGAGTCTGGGGCCGTTCAGTTGAGGGGGTCAGTCCGTGGTAGAGTCATAGGTTTGTCAGGACCACCTCCCCCCCTGAAGGGGGGTAGACGACAGGGACGTCCGACATAGTAACCCCCCCCCCTAACAGGGGAAGTGGGAAGAAGGACGAAAACGAGCAAGGGACAAAACACACTGGGACCAAACACCTAAGGCTGAAATTGCCCTCTCAAACCACTCCAGGCAGGCCCGACCGTGTCAATTCACGCCCCAGAACGATCAGTGGGAGGGACCTTCCGTGGGCAGCAGGCAAAGGTAATTTCAGTGAATAGGAACAGACACCTACTGTTCCAAACTAACAGGGAGGGGAGGAAATGAGAAACTAGCTAGCCTAATGCACACCAGAAGGGTGAAAAAAAAAAAAAGCTAATTGCCGGTGAGGCAGCCCTAGGAAGCTAGAGGAGAGCTCAGAAGCACACACCTTCACTCTCCACGACCATGCAAAAAAGTGCAAACAGAAATGCCAAGAACCACGCAGAGAAGATACAAAGAAAACTACTCAAACCCCCAACTGAAACATCGTTCTTCTGTTCGAACACTAAATTCAAACCCCTCCCAAAGCAAACAAACCAAACCCACCTATAGGTTCGAACAGACAAACCATTAAGTACTATTAACTACATTAATTTCAGATCTATACTTTTCTATTATTAATTTTTCTCCTAGTAAAGCATCTGCCGAATGACTGAATTTAGCTACTATCTGAAAATCATTGTAAGAGAAAGGGTGATCATGGGTTAAAGAATGCTCTCTAATAGCTGATAATGCCATCTGATGTAAATATTGCCCTGTCCTGAAGCTCTTTCCCATATGTTCAGATATTCTTATTTTGAATGAACGACTTGTACTGTACATCCAATATACCCAGCCTTACAACTAGGACATGTAAATTTGTAAACAACATCTGAACATAGAGGAGTAGTCACTCTTATCTTTGTGATTGAAAAAATTCTTTATCTTAAAGTCATTAGTATGTATAATCCTAAAATTTACAGAAGGAAAACTGTTTTTTAATTCTTTAAGTACCAGATTACGAAACTGATAACTGATTTTTCCATAGAAAGGCATTTTAACATATTTAACTAATTTTTTCACCTCAAAATATACAGATTTACTTTTTAGTTTATTATAGAGGAAAGACTTCAAATACTTATCATATATGTGTATCTGATAATTATTGTTCAGAAAATAATCCTTAAGTTTAAGAAATTCTTCATGCAAAATTATATAATTCGAACAAACATTGTATGCTCTGTTCAGTAAAGTTCTAACTGAATTAATTTTGTATATCCAATTTTAGCCTTGACCTGTGAAAGTTGGTTTTCTATGTACCCCTGTTACTAGTCCTTCATTACTTTTAGCAATTTTCCTCTATAAAAACCGCTGGATATAATTTAGCTAAATTCTTGCTTCCTGTTGTGTCTCCCCTGACTACTAATGAGTATACAATTCCTAATTCAAAAGCATTTGTGGATGAAATTTTATCTTTAACAAATCCCACTCATTATGTTATGACCAGCTATGATGTAGAGTCTCTATTTACTAATGTTCCTTTGGCTGAAACCATAGACATAATTCTTGATAATTATAAACCAAGTAATTTTTATGGTTTAGATGGAACCCAGGTTAGACAGTTATTAGAATTTGCTACATCAGAATCATGTTTTCTATTCAACAATGTTCTTGATAATCAAGTAGATGGTATCAGTATGGGCTCGTGTCTTGGACCTGTTTTTGCTAATGCTTTTTTGTGCAATAGTGAGATTTCATGGTTTAATAATTGTCCCAGTGATTTTAGACCAATTTACTATAGAAGATATGTAGATGACTTATTTCTAATTTTCAGTAATGAAGAGGCTCATCAAAAGTTTTTTTATTATATTAACAAAGAACATTAAAATATAAGGTTCACATGTGAATTAGAAAATAATGGAAGTATATCATTTTTAGATATAAAAATTGCTAAAAGTAATGAAGGACTAGTAACAAGGGTACATAGAAAACCAACTTTCACAGGTCAAGGCTTAAATTGGTACAGTTTTTGTCCGATGATATACAAAATTAATTCAATTAGAACTTTACTGAACGGAGCATACAATGTTTGTTCGAATATTATGATTTTGCATGAAGAATTTCTTAAAATTAGGGATTATTTTCTGAACAGTAATTATCAGATACACATATATGATAAGTATTTGAAGTCTTTCCTCTATAATAAACTAAAAAGAAAATCTGTCTGTTTTGAGGTGAAAAAATTAGTTAAATATTTAAAATGCCTTTATCAGTTTCGTAATCTGGTACTTAAAGAATTAAAAAACAGTTTTCTTTCTGTAAATTTTAGGATTATACTTACTAATGACTTTAAAATAAAGAATGTTTTCGATCACAAAGAGTGACTACTCCTCTATGCTCAGACGTTGTTTACAAATTTACATGTCCTAGTTGTAAGGCTGGGTATATTGGATGTACAAGTTGTTCATTCAAAATAAGAATATCTGAACATATGGGAAAGAGCTTCAGGACAGGGTAATATTTACATCAGATGGCATTTTCAGCTATTAAAGAGCATTCATTAACCCATGACCACCCTTTCTCTTACAATGATTTTCAGATAGTAGCTAAATTCAGTAATTCGGCAGATGCTTTACTAGAAGAAAAATTACTGACAGAAAAGTATAGACCTGAAATTAATGTAGTTAATAATACTTAATGGTTTGTCTGTTCGAACCTATAGGTGGGTTTGGTTTGTTTGCTTCAGTTTGGGAGGGGTTTGAGTTTAGTGTTCAAACAGACGAATGATATTTCAGTTGGGGGTTTGAGTAGTTTTCTTTGCGTCTTCTATGAGTGGTTCTTGGCATTTCTGTTTGGAAAATGATCGCTACCCATCGAGTCGTCATATGGGTCCCAAGAGATGTTAGCATCTCCTGATATGCACACTAACATCTCTTGGGACCCATATGACGACTCGATGGGTAGCGATCATTTTCCAATCCGTCTTTCTTATACGCGACGATTCTCGGCCTCCTCCACCATCTAAACTTAACTTTAAGAAAGCAGACTGGGGGTACTACTCATGGGTCGCCAATCTAGATATATCGGGAGATAACACTGATGAGAAAGTTTCACACTTACAGACTTCCATTATACACGCAGCTAAGGCTGCTATTCCCAAGACATCTACAATTCCAAACAAGCGTAGAGTTTCTTGGTGGACACCAGATTACCGACAAGCACTCACAAAGAGCAATAGGAGATACAGGATTTTTGAGAAACAGCCAACAAGATTAAACTTTATTGCCTGCAAAGCAGCTAAGGCTGAGGCAAGGAGGACAATTAAAGCAGCAAAACGGAATAACTGGATTAGTTTCGTGTCCACGGTGAATCGCTCCACCCCACTAAGTCAGGTCTGGTCCAACATAAATGTACTAAACAAGTACACCCGGTCACCAATAACCACACTTGAGGTGGCCGGGAATGTCATTGACGATCCCGTGGACATTGCCAATACTATTGCCGACCATTTTGCCCAGGTAAGCAGCTCGGCCAACTACGATCCTCGCTTTCTCCACCATAAGCGTATGGCTGAGCTGCAAAACTTAGACTTTGCCACGGAAGACGGAGATATCAGCTACAACTCCGAATTTACATTAGATGAACTTCTCCTTGCCCTTAAATCCTGTAAAGGCTCCAGTCCCGGTCCATCCACCATTACGTACGGTATGATTCAGCATCTTACTCAGGCCAACCTGAGTAAGCTGTTAGCGGTGTACAATGAGATTTGGGCGTCTTGCACGTTCCCAAACTCATGGCACTATGCGCACATCATACCGATACCTTGCCAGGATGGTCGCCTTATGAGTCCCAGTTCGTTTCGACCTATTGCGCTGACTGACTGTCTATGTAAGGTCTTTGAACGTATGGTTAATAAAAGGTTACTTTTTGTTTTAGAGTCGAAGGGTGTGTTAAATGATCAACAGAGTGGATTCCGTAAATACAGGTCCACTTTGGATCATTTAGTGCACCTGGAGCATTGCATAGCCGAGGCCTTTGCCAATCGCGAATTCATGATAGGAATTTTTCTGGATATTCATAAGGCTTATGATATGACCTGGCAAAACGGAATACTATGTAAACTCTACGCTTATGGTTTAAGAGGTAATTTGCCCATTTTCCTTCAGAACTTCCTTACTGACAGAACGTTTTCTGTCAGGTTACCCTGTAACGTAGCTTTGGACATATTTGTCCAAGAGAACGGGGTACCACAAGGAAGTGTGCTTAGCCCTACTTTGTTCAGCGTTGCCATTAATGACATTCTGTCATCCGCTTCAGTCCCCAGGACGATTAGATACTCACTCTATGCTGATGCTTGTGCGGTGTGGCACTCTTCCCGCAATGCACAATCCTTGGCAGAGCAGATTCAACTGGCACTTGAATCTGTTCAGCGTTGGGCCCTGGAGTGGGGATTTAAATTTTCTGTCCCTGAGTGTGTCGGTGTTGTTTTTACTCGTAAACTTAACGTACCTTCTTTGAATTTGACTTTAGATAATCAGCCGATACCTTTTCAAAATTCAGTAAGATTCCTGGTTCTACATTTTGACAGTAGGTTCAGTTGGAGAACACATATTAATCATTTGCTTGTTTCTTGTAGTAAAAAAGTAAACGTCCTTAAGTTTCTTTCTGGTAAATCATGGGGAGCAGACAGAACATCTTTATTGATGGTGTATAAGACCCTTATCCATTCAAAACTTGACTATGGCTCACAAATTTATGGGTCGGCATCGGATCCTATACTCCATAGACTTGATGTGCTTCAGAACGTGTGCTTGCATATATGTCTCGGAGCCCTTCGATGTGCTCTTGTGGAGCAGTTGGAAGTGGAGGCTAATGTGCCTCCCCTCCGTCTACGACGTGACCACCTGTTATTTTCTCACGGTATCACCACCCACCGTAAACGCTCACTTTGCCTTCCAACTTGTCGGATCCTCCTACAATGGGAATACCTGCTGTATGCGGCCCTCAAGCCGGTGGCTGTGAGGCTTCACTTCCTCTGAGAGGCGTTAGGATACGACCTCTCTAATGGGGATCAGGTTTTAACATAAAAAATAGCGCCCTGGGAGTCTCTTTCTACCACATTTAATACCGACTGGCTCCCCGTCGCAAAGTACAAGGCGCCGGAGGTGGAAGTATGACAGTTGTTCCAGATGATTCTCATTAGACACCTGGCGTCATTCCACTTGTACACCAATGGCTCTAAGATGGATGAATGTGTGGGTGCGAGTGTGTGGTCTATGGAGTGCTGCATCCGTTTTCGCTTGCCCCCCCATACGTCCGTATTCACTGCCGAATTATTTACCATAGATCAAGCTATAGACTTTGCTTTGCGTTCAGATCACGACAGTTTTGTAATTTTTTCGGACTCTTAAGTCTGCCCTTCAGGCAATTCATTCATGTAGGACTGATTCACATGAGGTCCTGGGCAACATTATCAATAAGCTGCACACGTGTGCTAAATCCTTCTCTCTGATCTGGGTGCCTGGTCATTATGGTATTTACGGCAATGAGAAGGCTGACGTACTAGCTAAATCGGCTGTAGAACTCGAGGAGACTTGGGACGTTCCTCGTGAGCTACAGTCTAGTCTCTCTTATGGAAAGAAATCAATTAATCTTCTGTGGCAAAGTCAGTGAACCGACTTGCGATTCCATCTGTCAAAAGGACCATATGTGACTGGTCCAGTTCTTCCCGAGGAAACAGACAGGAGGAGGTCGCTTTAGCGCGCCTCCGCATGAATTCCACCCTACTGACACATATGTTACCGTATATTAACAGACAATTTCCACCGCGTTGTACCACCTGTGACGCGGTGTTATCTATTAGTCACATCCTTTTGTACTGCAGTAGGTATGCTGGGGAACGTACTTCTCTGGTTGCCTACTGTAGGACAAATGCGCTCCCTTTCACACTTGATTCTGTCTTGGGTGATGGGGACCTTGGTGTGACTAATAAATTGATGACTTTCCTGAAAGAGACCAGATTACTCAGAGAGTTGTGATTTATTTTATGAACATGGTTGTGGTTTCCTTGTTCATTATATATATATCTATTTTTTTTTCTTTTTGTATATAAGAATATGGTTTTTGTACATATATAAATACGTCAATACACTTTTATATATTTGTGAACCGCAGGAGGAGGTTACATTTATATAAATGTGTATTTTTTTTTTCTTTTGTTCAGGACCAGTAAATTTGTAATTGTTCCCTTTTTTTATTATATAAAATTGATAAGTATTTGATTAATTTGTAGTAGTATAGTAATGAGTCTACATGTGATGTATAGATGGATGTATTTGTCCTGGTACTATCCATGTATACTGATGTATTCTTTATTACTTATTGTTTCATAATCATGAATAATAACTTAATATTGGTATGAAATAGATGCAAGTATTTCATATCATTATTTTGGCTTTCATGATTATCGATTCTTGCTGGCCTAACGCCCCTTCAGGGTGATGGCCAAAAAAAAAAAAAAAAAAAAATTCTGTTTGAGCTTTTATATTGGGAGGAGGGTTGATTTTACTTGCTTTTATTAGTTTTATGGTTGAATAAACTCCTGTTTTGTATTTGCATCAAGTTGGAGCTGACTATATAGACAATTATAATACCTGATGATGGCCTGAGGTGGGCCGAAAATTCGTATTATGTTGAGAGTATTTACTACATTATTATGGCTACTGTTGTGGAAGTTGCGATGTCCAAGATCGCCTGCAGATGTCTTACTTGGTATATATATAAATATATACATACATATATATATATATATATATATATATATATAGAGAGAGAGAGAGAGAGAGAGAGAGAGAGAGAGAGAGAGAGATACAGATATATAGATATACAGATATATAGATATAGATATACAGATATACAGATATATAGATATAAAGATATATAGATATACAGATATATAGATATACAGATATATAGATATAGATATACAGATATACAGATATATAGATATGCAGATATATAGATATGCAGATATATAGATATACAAATATATAGATATACAAATATATAGATATACAGAAATATAGATATAGATATATAGATATACAGATATAGATAGATACAGTTATAGATAGATACAGATATATATATCTTTAATACTGATTTGTTTCACAACATAACTATTATACATCTAAGATAGTTTTAGATAAGAGTTACCAAGAAAACTATTACAATGTGTAATGAATGACTGAAATGTGAAGGATTCAAACTGACGATCGTCAGCTACTATGGCCCTCCTGGTATTTTTTTTTTTTTTAACTGTGCATAATAAGCAATTTATTGTTCGTGCAGGCAAGTTAAAGGATGAGAGAAAGGAGGAGGAGGGTGGACTGTTGAAGGGGAAGTTCAACCTGCAGTCCACCAAACTCAAATGCAGATGTGCCTGCAAAACAACGACAATATAATGTATGCTTTCTACCCTATATATTAGTTGGGAATAGAGTGGGGATGACAAAACTGTTCTTTCCACCAAGTATTATTTCCGATGTCCTGAAATCTCCTGAGGCAGAATATTAGAATTAGAAAACTTATGTTCAGCAGCAACAGTGCTTTAGTAATCTTTTTCTCTTGTATATTAACATGATTCACTGTTTTTGTAAACAGTATTCATATAGGTATCATAAAGAAAATCAGAACTTTCTTAACAAACAGTTGAGACATTCTCTAAGAAGGTGCCTGTGTCCATTTTAGACATGGATTTCGAACGTCAAAGCATTTTTTTTTTTTTTATGAGAAGTTAACCAAGCATAGCAGAACATCACCCCATAGACCTGTAGGGTTTATAAGCTGAACAGAATCGTCTGTTGTTAGCTCGTACAACATCACCTACCACTGTTATTAGTATCCCTTGCATTCCAACTTCTCAGGCATGATGAGGAAAATCATCTGCTGCAACCACAATATAATCATCTGGCAGGAGCAAGAGCAAAATATACGAAGCCGGAGTCCTGCGAGAGTGATATGAGATATGATTTCTTTCCAGTTAAGTACCTGGGGGTCTCTGAAGCGTTTAATATACCTGACTAGTGTTAGTCAGAAAATATAAAAGTCGCTACCGTACCGAAAAAGGTAACTGATATTGTTCTTAAGCATTAACAATTGACGTCTCCTCACTGTAAACTTTCTCTGGGCCATTTTCTGTTAAAACATACTAGCAGACCACACTAAGTTTCCCTGGGAGAGAGTCATAAAACTGGTTTGGTCACTCGCCGCCACTATTTTCTAAATATTTTGAAAAGATTTTAAACATCATCTTTCATCTCGATAACATCCAACTGCGAGTTCCCTCCGAACCAGCCAGCGCACCCCTCGAAAATATTGGTAGTTTCGTCCCCTCGACTCTGCCAACAGTTTCTCGAATATTTAGCAACGCGTCCCTGCAACAGTCGTTTATTTTGAATGGTGTAGGTGGTATATATATATATATATATATATATATATATATATATATATATATATATATATATTGTTACATAGCCTATGATTTCATCATCCTTTGTGTAATTTTAACGCACAGTTGCTGCATGTTTGATCACGAGCGTGTTCTGCCTCAGTCCCCCCCTTCTACCGTTATAGTAGAGTAAGTCGACATTTCTGTTATTTAGTGCGGGATTGTCATCTCTTTGTCCCCATGGCTTCATTTGCGCGTCCTTATTACAAGTTGTATCAAGCTCTGCTGGCCCCTATATAATGAGCTCAATCTCTGCATCATGGCCACTTAGATCTGCTCCTCATTTTGTTCACATCTCTGTCCTCCCCTGTACAGATATTATTATTGTGAGTGCTCAAGAAGTCTCCAACCATCTAGCAGCTGTGTGTAATTTGAGTATAACTGTTGTTGCATTTTTTCTTGTACTGTATAGCATAAGTTTAATTTGTAGGCCTAGTGAAGTTTTTGTAATTCATGTAGGGTTCTTTATGTCAGTCATTTTTGATAATAGGTTGTATCTGTAATAATTTATCTGGCATTCACTGAGTATTATCTGGTATCTCATTTTATCAGGGCTGACGTAGATAAATTTACTCTTGCTAATTTCGTGTTAATAGAGGCTATTGCAGTTAACCATATATTTAACCTGTTTATTTGCCATTACATTATCCTTATGAGTCCTGAATGTTTTGTTGTTAATTTAAGCATTAAACTTTAACTTGTAATTTTACCTAACTCTTTTGTTTTGAACCTGGAACTTACGGGACAGTAGTGACTCTTCGTATTCTCACTTAAAGTGTACATTATCTTTCTCTGTTCCGTAACATAAAATTGGCGACCTCATATCAGGATATTCAGGATATTATCATAAGGATATTGCTTGATATTTTGTGACTGTTACTTATTCATTATGTCTACTATTACTACACTTGATGAAGCCAAAGATTTTTTGTCAAATGTGCAAACAGTGTGTGATATAGAAAACAGAACAAAGAATGAACTTAAGCTTGTTGCTCAACAATTGGGAATTGTTGTTCGCTCTCATCATTCTAAAGATCAGATTGTTGACATGATTAATGAAAGCTTGTTTAATGTAACTTCTCCAAATGAGCAAAAGCAGATTGAATTAGCTAAGTTACAGCTAGCCCTGCAGGAGGCTCGTGTTAATGAGGCAAATGCCCGTATTCAAGAGGCAGAGGTACGGGCTCAGGCACAAATTGAGCTTGCCAGGATTCAGGCAGACCATGAGTATCGCATGAAACAAGGTGGAACTGGATCATCTTGCTCTGATGATTTTGATGTGGCTAAAAATGTTAAACTTGTCCCTCCTTTTAATGAATCTGATTTAACAAAGTATTTTCAGTTGTTTGAGAGGGTAGCTACAGGTTTTAATTGGCCTAAGGAGTATTGGCCAGTACTCCTTCAAACTGTTCTCACCGGTAAAGCTCAAGTAACTTATGCATCTTTGCCTCAGAATCAGTCTGATAATTATGATGTAGTTAAGAGCTTGATTCTTAAGGCCTATGAGCTTGTTCCTGAAGCTTATAGAGTAAAATTTAGGACAACTTTCAAGCAAGATAAGCAATCCCATGTTGAGTATGCAAAAATCAAAGAAGATTTGTTGGAGCAGTGGTTAAATTCTAAGAATGTGGATTCTGATTTTGACAAATTTAAGCAGATGATTTTGCTGGAGGACTTCAAAAGGTGTATTTATAAAGATGTAAGCCTATATCTTGATGAGAAAAGAATAGATAATTTGTCTGATGCTGCAGTTTTAGCTGATGAGTATGTTCTCACTCACAAGAGATATTCTAGAGAAAAAGGGAAAGCTGAGAGTAAGTACGTTGCCTCTACTCAGAGTACAGGTAACAGGAAAGAGAATAAGGATGATGTTTCTCAGGAAGTAAATACCAGCTTCACCTCTAGATTTCAGAAAAGTAAATGTACTTATTGTAGTAAGCTTGGTCATACTACGGAGAGATGTTTCAGGAGACAGCGTGATGTGAACAAAAAGGAGTCTTTAAATATTCAGTCAATTGGTCTAGTGTCCACTCTTGAGAGTTCCCAGAATTCTTTAACTGAGTTAACTGAACCTGCTTTGAGGGGTAACTTAAATTCTCATGATGGAGCTCCTCTTTTGAGCAGTAACGTGGGTGACACTCTCAAGAGTTCATGTGCTAATTTCCTGTCTGATGGTTTTGTCAGTCCTCTGGACAGTAATGACAGGAAATCAGTTAAAATATATCGTGATACAGGTGCTTGCCAATCCCTTATGCTGACCAGTGTTCTAGGCTCTAATGTTAATTCCTCTGATGAAACTGTAATCTTACAAGGTGTAGGGAATAATTACTTCTCTGTCTCTCTGTGCAGAGTGAATTTAGAGTCTGGTTTTGTTAATAGTTCTGTTATGGTTGGGTTGGTTGAGACACTCCCAATGTCAGGTGTAACTTTCTTACTTGGAAATGATATTGGTGGAAGTCAAGTGTGTCCAGCTCCTCAGTTGTCTAGTGAGCCAGTGGCTGTGTCCCAGGATTGTGATGTCCCTGATGTGTTCCCTGCATGTGCTGTCACTAGGGCTAAGTCTAAAGTTACTGGTGATTTAGAGGATAATGATGATGATGA
Organism: Coenobita brevimanus; assembly: GCF_032717465.1. Classification (NCBI taxonomy): domain Eukaryota; kingdom Metazoa; phylum Arthropoda; class Malacostraca; order Decapoda; family Coenobitidae; genus Coenobita; species Coenobita brevimanus. The sequence continues at coordinate 6,169,369 of NC_136995.1, forward strand.
TGTTATCCTAACTGACACTTTTCTTGCTAATTTGGACCACTCACCAGATGAGGCAGTACCCCGTAGTGTTGATAATTTGTCTCGTCAAGAGTTGGTTGAGTTGCAGGTTGCTGACCCTGAGTTGAAAGGTCTAGCTAACTCTGCTTACAGTGAAGAAGAGTCAGCCGGTGCTTCTACTTGTTATTATGTAAAGTCAGGAGTACTTATGAGGAAGTGGAGACCCCCAACAGCATCAGCCGACTGTGAATGGGAGGTTGTACATCAAGTTGTCATCCCTCGTGTTTGTAGGCAGGATATCATTAGAGTGGCTCATGATTCCAGTTTGGCAGGACACCTTGGAGTGAGGAAGACTGTGGCACGCATTTTGAAACACTTCTACTGGCCAGGTATCTTCAGGGATGTTTCCTGGTATTGTAAGTCTTGTCACACCTGTCAAGTTGTGGGGAAGTGTAATCAGACCGAAAAGGTTGCACCTCTAGTTCCCATTCCTCCTTTTGAGGCGCCTTTCACCCGTGTGTTGGTGGATATTGTGGGCCCTCTTCCTAAGACTTCTTCAGGATTTTCTTATGTGTTGACCCTGATTGATATGGCTACTCGTTATCCTGAAGCCATTCCACTTAGAAATATCTCAGCAAAGAACGTGGTTAAGGAAATGCTAGGGTTCTTCACAAAGTTTGGTCTGCCCAAGGAGGTACAGTCAGACCGGGGAAGTATTTCATGTCAAACGTTTTCAAGCAGTCTCTGAAAGAGTTGGGCATCACCCAGATCACGTCTTCAGCTTACCATCCCCAGACCCAAGGAGCGTTGGAGAGATATCATCAAACACTCAAATCGATGCTCAAGAAATACTGTTTGGAACATCAGAAAGACTGGGATAAAGGTCTTCCATTCGTTGTGTTTGCTGCAAGAGAATCTCCAAATGAATCACTGGGCTTCTCACCTTTTGAACTACTGTTTGGCCATGAAGTAAGAGGACCCCTTAAGTTACTCAAGGAATGCTGGCTGTCAGAGGAAGATGACGTCAACCTGCTGGAGTATGTGATG
>NC_136995.1:6180412-6182912 GCF_032717465.1 Coenobita brevimanus
TTACAAGGTGTAGGGAATAATTACTTCTCTGTTCCTCTGTGCAGAGTGAATTTAGAGTCTGGTTTTGTTAATGGTTCCGTTATGGTTGGGTTGGTTGAGACACTCCCAATGTCAGGTGTAACTTTCTTACTTGGAAATGATATTGGTGGAAGTCAAGTGTGTCCAGCTCCTCAGTTGTCTAGTGAGCCAGTGGCTGCGACCCAGGATTGTGATGTCCCTGATGTGTTCCCTGCATGTGCTGTCACTAGGGCTAAGTCTAAAGTTACTGGTGATTTAGAGGATAATGATGATGATGATGTTGTCCTGGCTGACACTTTTCTTGCTGGTTTGGACCACTCACCAGATGAGGCAGTACCCCGTAGTGTTGATAATTTGTCTCGTCAAGAGTTGGTTGAGTTGCAGGTTGCTGACCCTGAGTTGAAAGGTCTGGCTGACTCTGCTTGCAGTGAGGAAGAGTCAGCCGGTGCTTCTACTTGTTATTATGTAAAGTCGGGAGTGCTTGTGAGGGGGTGGAGACCCCCAACAGCATCAGCCGACTGTGAATGGGAGGTTGTACATCAAGTTGTCATCCCTCGTGTTTGTAGGCAGGATATCATTAGAGTGGCTCATGATTCCAGTTTGGCAGGACACCTTGGAGTGAGGAAGACTGTGGCACGCATTTTGAAACACTTCTACTGGCCAGGTATCTTCAGGGATGTTTCCTGGTATTGTAAGTCTTGTCACACCTGTCAAGTTGTGGGGAAGTGTAATCAGACCGAAAAGGTTGCACCTCTAGTTCCCATTCCTCTTTTTGAGGCGCCTTTCACCCGTGTGTTGGTGGATATTGTGGGCCCTCTTCCTAAGACTTCTTCAGGATTTTCTTATGTGTTGACCATGATTGACATGGCTACTCGTTATCCTGAAGCCATTCCACTTAGAAACATCTCAGCAAAGAACGTGGTTAAGGAAATGCTGGGGTTCTTCACAAAGTTTGGTCTGCCTAAGGAGGTACAGTCAGACCGGGGGAGTAATTTCATGTCAAATGTTTTCAAGCAGTCTCTGAAAGAGTTGGGCATCACCCAGATCACGTCTTCAGCTTACCATCCCCAGACCGAAGGAGCGTTGGAGAGATATCATCAAACACTCAAATCGATGCTCAAGAAATACTGTTTGGAACATCAGAAAGACTGGGATAAAGGTCTTCCATTCGTTGTGTTTTGCTGCAAGAGGATGATCAGGGTATTGAACATCCTGTATCTTATTACAGTAAGAAGTTCACTCCACCTCAAAAGAACTACTCAACTATTGAGAAAGAGCTTTTGGCCTTGATTTTGGGTTTACAGCATTTTTCATTTTATTTGTGTTCTGGTTTTGACCCCATAGTCATTTATACCGATCACAACCCACTGAAATTCCTTAGTAAGTTTAAAGATAAAAATCAGAGATTGACAAGATGGAGTCTACTTCTTCAGGAGTATTCATTAGACATACAACATGTCAAGGGGAAAGAGAATGTTATTGCAGATTGCTTATCTAGACTTTAGACAGATTGTTTTAGAGTAATAAGAAATTTCCTTTGTAAATTTCTTTTTCTTTGTGGGGAGGTGTTACATAGCCTATGATTTCATCATCCTTTGTGTAATTTTAACGCACAGTATGCTGCATGTTTGATCACGAGCGTGTTCTGCCTCAGTCCCCCCTTCTACCGTTATAGTAGAGTAAGTCGTCCTTTCTGTTATTCAGTCTTGGGATTGTCGACCGTTTGTCCCCATCGCTTCATTTGCGCGTCCCTCTTACAAGTTGTGTCAGGCTCTGCCGGCCCCTATATAATGAGCTCAGTCTCTGCATCATCGCCACTTAGATCTGCTCCTCATTTTGTTCACATCTCTGTCCTCCCCACTGTACAGATATTATTATTGTGAGTGCTCACAGAAATCTCCACACAACCATCTAGCAGCTGTTATTGTAATTTGAGTATAACTGTTATTGCATAATTTTTCTTGTACTGTATAGCATAAAGTTTAATTTGTATAGGCCTAATGAAGTTTTTTGTAATTCATGTAGGAGGAGTTCTTTATGTCAGTCATTTTTGATAATAGTTTGTATCTGTAATTATTTATCTGGCATTCACTGAGTATTATCTGGTATCTCATTTTATCCCAGGGCTGACTTAGAATAAATTTGCTCTTGCTAATTTCGTGTTAATAGAGAGCTATTGCAGTTAACCATATATTTAACCTGTTTATTTGCCATTACATTATCCTTACATGAGTCCTGAATGTTTTTATTATTGTTAGTTTGAGCATTAAACTTTGACTTGTAATTTTTACCCTAACTCTTTGTTTTGAACCCTGGAACTTTACGGGACAGTAGTGATTTTTAGTATATTCTCACTTAGAAGTGTGTATTTTTATTAATATCTTTCTCTGTTCCGTAACAATATATATATACATATATATATATATATATATATATATATATATATATATATATATATATATATATATATATATCTTTCTAT
>NC_136995.1:6189755-6192255 GCF_032717465.1 Coenobita brevimanus
CAGTCATTCTTGATAATAGTTTGTAGATCTGTAATTATTTATCTGGCTTTCACTGAGTATTATCGCTGGTATCTCATTTTATCAGGGCTGACTTAGATAAATTTACTCTTGCTAATTTCGTGTTAATAGAGGCTAATGCAGTTAACCATCCATATTTCAACCTGTTTTATTTTGCCATTACATTATCCTTATGAGTCCTGAATGTTTTATTGTTAGTTTGAGCATTAAACTTTGACTTGTAATTTCTACTCAACTCTTTTGTTTTGAACCTGGAACTTTACGGGACAGTAGTGATTTTTAGTATTCTCACTTAAAATGTACATTATCTTTCTCTGTTCCGTAAATTATAAAATTTGGCGACCTCATATCAGGATATTCAGGATATTATCATGGCAGGATATTGTTTGATATTTTTTGACTGTAATATATTCATGATTGGCTACTATTTCTACACTTGAAAGTGGAAGCCAAAGATTTTTTGTCAAATGTGCAAACAGTGTTGTGATATAGAAAACAGAACAAAGAATGAACTTAAGATTGCTTGCTCAACAATTGGGATTTGTTGTCCGCTCTCATCAGTCTAAAGATCAAATTGTTGCCATGATTAATGAAAGCTTGTTTAATGTAACTCCTCCAAATGAGCAAACGCAGATTGAATTAGCTAAGTTACAGCTAGCCCTGCAGCCCGAGGCTCGTGTTAAGGAGGCTGAATTCTCTCACGCACAAATTGAACTTGCTAGGATTCAGGCAGAACTTTTCATGAGTATCGCATGAAACAATGTGGAACTGGATCATCTAGCTCTGATGATTTTGATGTGGCTAAAAATGTTAAACTTGTCCCTCCTTTTAATGAATCTGATTTAACAAAGTATTTTCAGTTGTTTGAGAGGGTAGCTACACGTTTTAATTGGCCTAAGGAGTATTGGCCAGTACTCCTTCAAACTGTTCTCACCGGTAAAGCTCAAGTAACTTATGCATCTTTGCCTCAGGATCAGTCTGATAATTATGATGTAGTTAAGAGCTTGATTCTTAAAGGCCTATGAGCTTGTTCCTGAAGCTTATAGAGAGGTAAAATTTAGAGACAACTTACAAGCAAGATAAGCAATCCCATGTTGAGTATGCAAGAATCAAAGAAGATTTGTTAGAGCAGTAAAGTTACAATTCTAAGAATGTGGATTCTGATTTTGGTAAATTTAAGCAGATGATTTTAAGCTGGAGGATTTCAAAAGGTGTATTAGTAAAGATGTAAGCCTACATCTTGATGAGAAAAAGTAATAGATAATTTGGGGCTGATGCTGCAGTTTTAGCTTGATGAGTATGTTCTCACTCACAAGAGATATTCTAGAGAGAAAAAGGGAAAGCTGAGAGTAAGTACGTTGCCTCTACTCAGAGTACAGGTAACAGGAAAGAGAAGTAAGGATGATGTTTCTCAGTGAAGTAAATACCAGCTTCACCTCTAGATTTCAGAAAAGTAAATGTACTCTTTGGGTTGTAGTAAGCTTGGTCATACTACGGAGAGATGTTTCAGGAGACAGAAAGTGATGTGAACAAAAAGGAGTCTTTAAATATTCAGTCAATTGGTCTAGTGTCCACTCTTGAGAGTTCCCAGAATTCTTTAACTGAGTTAACTGAACCTGCTTTGAGGGGTAACTTAAATTCTCATGATGGAGCTCCTCTTTGAGCAGTAACGTGGGTGACACTCTCAAGAGTTCATGTGCTAATTTCCCTGTTCTGATGGTTTTGTCAGTCCTCTGGACAGTAATGACAGGAAATCAAAGGTTAAAATATATCGTGATACAGGTGCTTGCCAATCCCTTATGCTGACCAGTGTTCTAGGCTCTAATGTTAATTCCTCTGATGAAACTGTAATCTTACAAGGTGTAGGGAATAATTACTTCTCTGTTCCTCTGTGCAGAGTGAATTTAGAGTCTGGTTTTGTTAATGGTTCCGTTATGGTTGGGTTGGTTGAGACACTCCCAATGTCAGGTGTAACTTTCTTTACTTGGAAATGATATTGAGGTGGAAGTCAGAATTGTGTCCAGCTCCTCAGTTGTCTAGTGAGCCAGTGGCTGCGACCCAGGATTGTGATGTCCCTGATGTGTTCCCTGCATGTGCTGTCACTAGGGCTGAAGTCTAAAGTTACTGGTGATTTAGAGGATAATGATGATGATGATGTTGTCCTAGCTGACACTTTTCTTGCTGGTTTGGACCACTCACCAGATGAAGAGGCAGTACCCCGTAGTGTTGATAATTTGTCTCGTCAAAGAGTTGGTTGAGTTGCAGGTTGCTGACCCTGAGTTGAAAGGTCTGGCTGACTCTGCTTGCAGTGAGGAAGAGTCAGCCGGTGCTTCTACTTAAGAGTTATGTAAAGTCGGGGAGTGGTTGTGAGGGGGTGGAGACCCCCAACAGCATCAGCCGACTGTGAATGGGAGGTTGTACATCAAGTTGTCATCCCTCGTGTTTGTAGGCAGGATATCATTAGAGTGGCTCATGATTCCAG